>NW_006917098.1:1399599-1502597 GCF_000516985.1 Pestalotiopsis fici W106-1
ATTTGTTGGGAAAATTGAACTTCATTTGAATCTATAAGGACTACGTTTGTTCCCCCCTCCTCGTTTGCTCCCAAGGGGTGGGTGACAATGGGAGAGGTTTTGCCAGACTTCTCCCCGGCTGGTATGCAAACGGCACATGGGTGGTGAGGCTCGAAATTCTTCTCAGCGTAAATGATAGCTAGGTATTTATTCAACGTGTGCCTCAAATACACCTCCGTAACCAAATCGAGTCATTAGTTTGCTCCCATTATTCCACTTCCGAATTTACATATTTCCCGTAGGTTCATCATGATCATGATCTGGGGGTTGAAAAGAATATCAGTCTCTGTCAATATGTAGCAGCAGGAATATCCCCCTTCAAACTAGTCATTAGGAAAACCAGGGAAAAAGGTGTACTCACGACAAACATCCATACACTTATCCCGAAGCGCGCCGGGCTGCGAGTAAATCTTGATACAGATGTTATGGCAGGTGGCCGTGAAGAGGGTCTGGATCTTGCCCGACAGCAGCTCGGCGTCCACTTCCGGTTCAATGGCGGCGTCGACCTTGACGTCGCCCGTGAGCTTGCGTGGGATTACCACCGAGTCCACCACCATGGGAGAGGTGGGGAGCGCGGCGACGGCTGTAGCTAGGACTGTGAGGGCGTGGATGGCGCGCATGGCTGGTCTGTATGTTATTTTCGGCAAGTTGTGATCTCCTACAGACGAGATCTAGTGATGGGCTCGATTGACGTTGAACTGGTTGTCTGCTCCGAGGTAGTTACTGGGGTCTCATTGAGGAAGTATGCCTGTTGGTGAACAAAGAGCATAGGTTGCCACTCCGGTTCGGGTATAGAGCTTGACAGGTTTATCACTGTGTGGAAAGGCTTGCCAATCTCATTGTTTGATAATATCAATGACGAGACGAATCGAGTCATGATGTCGAATAAATATTGGAGAGAATGAATCCTTAGAGTTGATTGCGGAATGCAGAACATGGTCGCTTCACTTCTGTCATTGAATACAAAACACCATAGATCTTTGAAACATCTATTCTCATATGTGGCCATGTCTATATTGTCTCATGGGTCCTCTCCAATCATCCCATTGACATCTAATCCAATATTAACATATACACACAGCATACCAAGTTTCATATCACCACTCGTCGCCCCAGGAGTCACCCGAGTAGTCAATAACCGCTCTGGGCCATTCCCTGTCGCTCAGCATCGAGACCGCATCCGTGTCATGCTTTGAGTCGGCAACCGTGTAGATGGGAGCCACTTCCACGTTAGTATCGACTTTCTTGGCAGTCGCCTGCTGTGAACATGGCACCTTTTCGGAGTGACCATCTGTCACATAACTGACTAGTCCATGATCTTTGTCCTCATGTGTCTGATTTTCTTCTACTGCGACACTGTGGGAGCTGCTGTTCGCTTGAGTCCCATTGACGACTTGAGAATGTGCCAATTTTGGCGTGTGATGAACTGAAAGCATCGAGACAGTGGGTGACGATACCTCGCTGGGAAGCGTAGAGGTAGGACGAGATATGTCGAATACTTCTTGAGCTGATGAATCGGAATGTGCAAGCCCTTGAATCGGATAGTTGACACCAACAGTGGCTGGTAGCTCTGCTAGTTGTCCTGAATGAGTTTGGCTTTTGCTCCAGCTATTTGGCTCAGGCACGGTCGTAGAATAATTTGGATCTCGCCTGGATTGATCAGGGGTAGTCGTAGATGGCCTCGGTGGCATCATATCACCATGAAGCTCAGAGACGTATTGTAAAGTGCTCGGTCCAGGCGCAGTAGTTTGCCCGACGGACAGCCTTTCGAATCCAAACGATGCAGACTTTTGGTCTATAAGCATGGACACGGGACGACGCTGATAGATCTTCTCAGTACTAAAGCTCGCTCTGTGTGGCTGCGCTTCGAGTGATTCTGCGCGAGGGCGATTTTCCGGCCGTGCTGGATGGAGAGGATGCGAATGGTGACCATTCACCATTTTACGACCGGCTGGTTTTAAAACGGATGGCACATGTGTCATTGCTGGGTTGGGCGGGTTTGCTGTGTGAGGCTGTGCTTCGGCTTGTATACTGCCGTGCCGGGCATTTGTGCCCGGGATTGGGACATGATATTTCGAAGCGATCCCCCGAGCCGGCCTCAGAATTGAAGGAATCGGGGAACGAAGAGGACCTTTGGCCACTGTATCACTCTTTAGTGTTGTTGAGGTTTTCGGTACCGCGGCCGGTGTCAAGACAGTAGGATGTCTTTGGACGCTGGTAGAAGAAGAAGGCACTGTCGCGGGAACAGAATGTCGTTTTGGGCCCGTATTTGTGAGTTCACTATTTCGTGATTGAGAGATATTTGTCCCAGGTATGTTGGCTGCAGATGACTTCAAGGATAATGGTCTGGGGTAGTCAGCATCCACATCCATCCGAGCCGCGGGTTTCCATGCTTTGATATCGTTTGTCAGACCTGCTGGAGCACCAGAATCATATAATTGAGATCTTTGTTGTGAACCTGGGGGATCCGATGGATTAGCCTGCAACGCTCCAGGGGACGTTTTTCCTGTATTAGCTTGCTGTGCTTTCATGGGCATCTCTTCGTTTGGAAGCTCTGCTGGCGTATAAGGGTTGACGTGCGTTCCGAAAAAGCCTGGTATGCTTGAAGCTCCATCCATCTCTATGGGAGCCAGCTCATCAGCGCATTTGACGGTATCACTACTGGCGAGCTCTGCCACTTTTCCGACGGGCGAGGATGGTGTTGGATTTATCATATGAGCTGGAGTAGTAGCAGGTAGCTCCTGGTATATGGGCTGCCCATCCAGCATGTGGACATCATTTTCTTCTTCAACAACAGCACTGACGGAACCACTTTCGTCATCCGTTCTAAGTTCACCTGCCTTGGGCGAAGAGCCGTCAGCAAGCACCGCAGGAGCTGCTGCCGTCGGCGTTGCCGTCAGTGATGGTACTGTCGAAGATGTTCGGCTTGTTGGCCCCGTATCCTTTGACTCGCTTGTGGCTGGTGCTTCCAACTCCGGAGAGGTACTGAAATCGTCATGCCAGGCCAAGGGATCAAAATAGCCAGTCGCACTCATGCCACCTACGACTTCTGTTGGACCCTGAGTCTGGGGACTGTCTGAGGAGCCGCGCTTCTTGACCTGTCGATCGCTTGCTAAGCGCTCCTCGGGCGCAAGGCCAAAGGACTCGGAACCTGCTCCGATATGCTCTGGAAATTCATCGCCGGCTTTTGGAAAGGTGTACTGTGTCAAACCGGTCGACTTGTACCGGTAGAACCAACGTGACCCATCGTAGTCGGCCTCCCACCCTGGAGCAAGGCTCGTCATTGCGTTGGCGACAAAGACACTAAAATGGGGATTCGAGTAAGAAAGCGACCAAGATCCAGCGCAGTATAGAAAACCAAGAGCTTGAAGGTCGATTTCGTGTGCAGCAACCTCTGTCAGAGTGAATGGCTCATTGATGGACTCGCCAAATGCCTGGCATCTCAGTCGTCACATGGACTAGATCAGGAATACCTATCGCAGGTATGCGACTGGTACAGAGCCGACAGCGACTTGGAGACCATCAACAATCCTGATGCTCTTGTCGAAAACTATTGATGTCGATTTGCGCGTAAACGTTATGTTGAAGAGAGAACCACAAAGACGTGTCAGCACAGCAAACAAGCTGAATGAAGCTAACCTAGGAGGTTTCAGCCCCCTCCTCTCTCCCCCTCTGCTATTTTCAATCAGCTTGTTTACTGGCTTCTACCAGAAAACGCCGGGCTGCCCCCATCGTACATGCCAACAGGCGATCAGCACGCCAAGTGTCACCCCGGCTGGGTATAGTGTGCGAGAGCTGAAAGCAAGGGTCCTGCGAGCTGATGTTCTGACATGTCGCCAAGACTTCAGGGACCTACACCTTCAATTATTTTAAGATCAGTATTAAAGGTTCATGACTATATAAGAGACGCGCGGTCAATTGTATTACTACCTACTGAAGACGTGCCTTGCTCAGAAGTCAAAGTCAATCGTGTTAGTTGAGAAGACCGGACTAATTTGCATTCGGCCTGAACTGTCAGTACCAGACACTAAGTAGAGCTTGGGCGGCGATGGGTCGTAATTGAGACTGACCCAAAATTCAAAAGTTCATGCAGGTAAATTTGTTCAGTCGGGAGCATTTCTTGTCGAATTTGACAAGATTCAAGTGCCAAGGCAAGAGTTGTTCCATATTGAGATCAGTGAGCTGCGTTCTATAACGACGGGCAAAAGTCCTTGGAAAAACAGAGATAGATGTATCAACATGCTGCATCAACTCCGAGAACAGGGCATTTGTCTGCTAAAATAGTCTAAAAATAAAGATCTGCACCGGACTCATGATCGGCACTCACCCTGTTCGTCTAGTCAACAGTCGCGAACTCTAATGCCCCAACTTTTAAAACATTACTTGACCTCGTTCTATTATTAAAGAAACGGGTGTACACTTGAAAATCCCCTTTACAGATACACATAGACACCTCCCAACTGCCATATAAATGACTATAAAAGTAACCTATACATGCGATAATCTCTAGCAATTGAGCAAAGTTCTGATGCGATATCTGTCTATTTACAGATCTGTGGCCTAGCAACAGCTTCGTCACACGAGATTGACCAGATTCGATTATGACTGTACTAAGCATTGTGGCCTGGTTAAAAGAAAAAGTTACCTATACATGTAAGCAGATATCTCAATTCTACACATGGAACCGACGGCCTTTGGCATAATGTATTGAAGTACAAGTCGAGAAAACAAGTATTTGCTCTTGAATGAGATACAGCAGCAACGTGCTTGACTTGTTGCAAGTCAACTAGACAAAGACGCCAGCACCGCAAAGTATAACGTCGCGACACAAAGGCATTTCATAACTAGTAAACTCGTCTTCGAAATCGTTCCGGCTGCCAGCGCTGACACTTGATTAGGGAAGAATAACAAGGTAAGATATCGAGGGGTCATGATGAAGTCGGGGATATCCCCGAGTTAATGCAAGTTTTCAGAAGCCAAGAGTAAGATATTAGAACAGTCTTAAAGGGGAGTACTGTACGATTCATAGGCGTCCTTTGCCCTCAGGTCATTACATAAAAGAGGCTAAAGCCTTCATTCTGTCGACTTAATCGCGCCTTCAGATCAGCTCGACTATGTCCAGATATCTTATATCAAGGAGAATGCCCACTGCCTCGCGTACTTTTGTTCAGAGTTTCTTCACTTTTTATTCTTTAAACGTTTTTCTGCTGTCGTTTTTCTTTTATCCCCTTGCTACATTTTTCTCAAGCAACCATATGACGTAGTGCTGTTATTTTTTGGTATCTTGGTGAGATTGTGTTGGGGGTGTGAAGAAAAAGGACATTAGGTATTAAAGAGAGGTATGAGCTATCTTCAAACCGTATTCGAGATTCTGAAACCGGAGATTTTGAATTGTTCCAATGCTAACAAGGGGAGTGAACACCATAATTGCGGTCGCATACTTGAATCGTGTAGCATAAGAACATGTATCAATGGGTATAGACACGCTCAAAAAAAAAAAAAATGAAAGGAGAAAAAAACCTGATTGATGCCATGACAGCGTGAAAGACTGGGTATTGGCTCAAAGAAATAAAAAACACAAAGCAGATTGTCAGAATAGAAGGAAAACGTGGGGCGAAGAGCACAGAAAACATACAGTCAAGCAAGAGGCGCAATCACACCTCAATGGATGTAGCATGGAATTGTGGCGTTGCATAGATGAAATTGGACGAGCAACTGGACGAGCAAACATTGAGACAATACATCTTTCATCACACCAACGAGAAGTCATGATATGCGCACTTTTTATGTCTATTCATTCAAACGAGCCTGAAGGCATATAAGATAAAATTTGACCAAGGAGACACTCCACCATCTGCACTCCAACTCTCCCGGTTGCAAAGAAAATAACTCGACTCAAACACACAAATTGATCTGTCCCACCGACATCTTTTACCATGAATGGAATTCATGCCATTACATGTTCATCAGAGCCCGAGCACCGGGCTCACTGCATACGTAGATGACATCGTGGGCGTCAGAGAAGCCGTTGAATCGAGTAGCCGAGCACTTGGTGTAGGCACCCATGTTTTCAAAGTAGAACCAGTCACCAACGTCAAGCTCATGATCAAAGCGGATGCTCTCAGTGATGCGATCAATGCCGTCACAAGTAGGACCCCAGATGGAGTACTCGAGACCCTCCCCAGCGCCCTCGGGGTAGGACTCAGCCAAAGAGGTGTCGTAGAGAGTCTGGCGACCAGTGCGAAGGACCTTGGCAACGGGGTGCTGGTGGTCAAACATGATGCTGCTGAAATTGCCGTAGAGTCCATCGTTGATGTATGCCATGTAGCTGGCCTCGCCGGTGGCAGGGTTCATGATGGTGCGGCGCGCAATGATGTTGCAGGCAATGGTGAAAGCAGTGGAGACGTAGTATCGACCGGGCTCCGCAATGATGTTGACGGTGGGAGGAAAGTATTCGTCCAAAGCCTCGCGGAGGACGTGGGCCATGGCCTCAAAGGTCTCGCCACAGAAGCCACCGCCGACATCGAGGGTCTTCAGATCGTACCCAAAAGTGGCGGCCTGCTTAAAGACGTGGGCAGCGTCCTGCACAGCCTTGAGGAAGGCGAGCGGGTCCGAAGCACCGGAGCCGACGTGGAAGCTCACGCCTACAACGTTCAGACCAAGATCTCTAGCTAGTGCCAGCAGCTCCTCAGTGGAGTCAAGGGAAGCTCCGAACTTCAAGCTAAGGCGGCACAAGCTGGATGAGTCATCGGTCAAGATGCGCAAGTAGAGCTCAGCGCCAGGGTAGAGCTTGGCAATCTTGCGCAACTCATCGGCATTGTCAAAGGTCATTTGCTTGACTCCTTGGTTGGCGACATAGCGCACGTACGAGTTGGTCTTGCACGGCTGGGCGTAGATGATGCGGGAGGGATCAACGCCCAAGTCCAAGACTTGTTCAATTTCGGATTTGGAAGCGCAATCAAAGCCAGTGCCTAAACCCGCGAGAAGCTTAATGACCTGAGGGTCAGGGTTGCACTTGACGGCTGCGGGGACATGGTTAGCGTAAAAGGTTCACGGATCTGCAGGGCAGGACGGGACAGGTGAGACACGCACCATAGAAAGGCTTCACACGAGGAAGATTCTTCTTCCAACGCATGTGTTGGCGATAGACCTCGCCGAGATCGCCCACGAAGAACGTGTCTTCGTCGCCTGGATCACAGGATTCATGGTCAATGCTCTCCACGCGGCGGCGGAGAGCATCCCCAATCAAATGTTTGCCTAACAAGGCGCCATTTTGCTGAGTGTCAAAGAAGGAATTCTTTTTGACACGGTCAAAATTGTGGTTATTTTCAAATATAACCGGTGCGATGTGATCGACGGCAACTGTTGCCATAACCATATCCCTCACTGTTGGATGGTTGGGACGAGGGAAAAGGGGGCTGGCGGTTGGTATACGTTCGGTCGACAGTCAGAGGTGACGACTCTGGTGGAATTATATATTCAAGGCAAGGGTGTTATTCCTTAGCCTAGATGAAAGAAAAGATGGATACCAGAATGTACACTCTGATGTTAAGGGGGTCGAAAACGGTAGCTTCCTGATCCCGAAGCGATCTGACGAGGTCTCCTCGACTCCCCCTCGGTAAGAGGAAGAGACTCCGAAGTCGTCCTATGCGGCAGCTGGTAGTTTGGAGAGAATGGGGGATTCTGATCCGAAGAAGAATCGAGCACGAGGGGAGCTTGGTGCTGCTTAGGAGACCTCAGCAGCGGGTGGCGGTCGGGAGTTGATGATGTGGAAGGTTTGCCGAAGGCTGAAATCTTGGTCAGAGACGAAGTTCACGGCCGCTGGAGCCGTAGTAGCGATGGTGCCTTTGACAGACCAAAGGCAGTCTGGCGGTAGATTTTCTCAAATCGGAGGGGTGAACTCTGCGGGGGAGAGTTCCTCTGGTCAGCGGTGGATTGTGCAAAACGGCAAGTGTGAAAATGCCTCGGTGGCCTGCAGCTCAGGTGCTTCTGGATAGTGGTTGTTGAAGTTGGAACGAAACGACTCGAAAGTAGTTTTGGAAACAATTTGGGAGGAGAGAAACTTGGGGGGTCGGGGCGATGGAGTAGGTGGTGGTAGTCAAGTTGTGTGTTAGGGAAAATCCAAAATTCCCAATGGTGGGGCAAAAAATCTGGGGCGCTTATGGTGTTGAACTCACGATTTTTAGATGACGTACCGAAATAGTCGAAGCGTTGTTGTTAGGAGGAAAGGTAACGCCCTACGGCAGTTGTAGGACCTTTTTGCTTCTCGTTTTCCCTTTCACTATGCGTGTTGAGAATGGAGAGAGAGGCGCAGCACCCTGTCCAGTGGTGAGGAGGCCTCAGATAGGTGCTGAGTGATTTTTTTGTGCCTGACTTTTTGGAGTCTTGAATGAGACCAGGGCTAAGAGAAAAGACGTCGACCGTTTTTAGAGATGACAGCGGAACGGGATATGAATTGGTGTTGTTGATCTTGGGGCCTTACACAGTATGTACACTACGTTAAAACAAGGACACAAAAAATATGTCAATACTACTACTACTACTAGCGCGCGCGGGGGACGTGCTTCCTCCTGTAGGTCTCCAGAAGCAGCTGATTCTGGCCCTGACCTTGACCATGGAGGGGGGAGAAAATTTCGTTCACGCCCGGCGTGACTGACATGATGACTGATCTGGGCCTCGGGCATTGGGCTAACAACTCTACTTTACTGGGGCCAAAATGCCATTTCATCCAGACCATTGATCTTGATGACGGGCAGGGCAGGCGATCGGCCAGGGGAAAAACTCTGCTCGATCCAACCATTTTTCATGTGGTAATGCCCGTGGCTATTGGTGTGCCAGGCTCCAGGCTCAAGCATCTATGTATCTCCCGCACACCTCCTTCAGTGCTTCCAATGGCACGCTTCCTAGTGGCCACACTCCACTGTCGGAGCTGTAAGTCCAGGTAATAATAATAGCCAGGCTTGTGTCATTGGCTATTGAGGTACATATTCCATATGGTATGTGACATGTCTCATCCGAAAAAAGCTCCAAAGAAACAACGTTCCCTCCTCGGAACTGCATTTTGCTGCAGGTGCAGGCAAGCCAACAAATATGTAGTACATCGAAGCCTGCATCAGATCGCCCGATGTTGCAGCCGCGGCTACACTACATCTATGGATAGTACCAACATGTTTGCTGTCTACATACTTTGTACATACCTATGCACTATACACATAGTGGTCGTTGGTCTGCTAAACTTGTATGGAATTGAATTATGTACTACATAATGTACATGGCCCCATTCGCTTGCACCATACCAAAATGGCACTTTCCAAGTTTTTCTCCCTCAGGGGGTCAAAGACATCTGTTGACCGCAATTTGGAACCTTTAACAGCGCTCTAGAGTCTATCTGGCATCTCCAACAAGCCGCATGGAGCGCCGGCGCCAAGCCATTGACTCCTCCCCAAGAGTCTGTGGGAATGTCATTTGTGCAATTCTGCATTTGCATTTATTAATACTAAACAAAGTACCGTATCCTCAACCGTGCGTGAGATGTTTTTGTCGTTATGAATCTACTCTTACTGGGCTGTTCGCCTCCCTGTAATTCTATATGAACCGCAAGTATATCGAGGCCTCCTTTTAGCGATGGGACTTGTGTGTGTGTACGTACTGGACAACGATGCATCCTGAATCAATAGCACACACCATACCTGCCATGCAGCAGCTGTCCTGAAAATCGCGCACAGAAGAAAAATCAAAGCCCATGCCAAAGGACCAATCGAGACCAAGTATTGCCATGGGTCCGACCTCCCGTCATGGTGGGCTTTTTCCTCTGAGCAGCAGCGGGATCGACCCCGACTATACACACGGCAAGCACGGATCCAAAACTCCAACTCCGTCTCGAGGAACATATCCATAATTTTGAAATGCCACCAACACACGTAGCGAAAGTGGGATCACCCTTCCCTCAATCAACACTTTGGGTATTCACGAGATCTCTGACCATAAGCCATGACATCTCCGCAAAGCAAGAGGCCTCACCCCGAGGATTGGCAAACACACCTATACATCATCAAAGATACTATGTACTCTGCCCTATAGTCCGGACTTCCAAAGCTCACGGAATCCGAGTCTGAAAGGACGAGCTCGACGGATCAGTTAATGTCAGACAACGGGTCTGTGTTTCCACTGACCCAGATGCCTGTCGATCAACCTCACAAGTCTATGTACGTTTGCTCTCGCGTTGCTCTTGTGACCTCCAAGCTATGATGAAAGCATGAAGGCGTATCGGTATCTGAACGCTGGCTACAATAGTGTACACGCTGAATGAAGAAGAGTGCCGGCTCGTGCTCATGGGAGCTGGCTATTGAAAGTCTCTATTAGAGGTGGGTATCCTGCACAATATCTTACAAAAAGTGTACATTGTATATACATCTCGTCCCGAGGCGTGTTGGTCGATTTTTTAGTCAACCTCATCGGCGGCAGAGGCACTGCCACTCACGTTCATTTCACGAACGCTCCACGAGTCATCAACCCACTCCTTGCGCTCTCCTAGGAAAGCGATTCTCTCCTGGCCCTTCTCAATAGCTTCAACAATGTACTTTTGCGCGACATTGCGGATTTGTTCCTTGCTCACATCAAGCATTTGTTCTCGGCGCCTCTGCTTCATTTCATCGCTGAGGCCGTGCCTGAAGCGGTCCATACCCTCCGTGTTGATAGACTTGGGAGCATCAATGTTCTTGAAGAGGGAAATCTTTGCCTCTTCCAGGTCCTGGTCTGCGAACTTCTTGTCCACCGCCCATCGGCCAGCATTGCGCATGATGTTTAGCGTGTTTTGAGGGTTGGGATCTCGGTACGAGTAAAAGCCAAAGAGACCGTCCAAGCCCTTCATATAGGCGCCGCCTCCATAGGCACCACCCTTTTCACGAATCTCATGGTGCAGGTGCTTGTTTGTCAGGAGCTGCGACAAGACTTGGAGTGGTGCGCCATGTTCGTGTGTGTACGAGACTGTCGGAATCGCAAAACCTCCATAGTAAACTTGGTATGGAAGAGGATAGAAGGCCTTGATATCCCGAGGCAAAGCTGATGGCTGAGAATCGGGGAATTTCAATGCTTCCGATGGACGTGCTGACATGAAACTGGCTAGGGCGTTCGAATTTGCTGCGACACTGTCTGCACCACAGGTCAAAGCGACGCGCATATTGGAGCCAGCCAGCGCAAACTGCTGGATCTGCTTCAATTTGCTAATGACATCCTCGTATCTGTCCGTCTCTGGGCGCCCGGCCAACTCTGCTGTAAGTTTGACCTGGGTCAGACCGGATACTTGCTCGCCTAACCAAGCATCACGCGTAAGACCCGCTTCAGCGGCTTTATACGCGTAGGAATGGCCAGAAGAGGCGATGGCGCTAACAACTCCATCCGATGAAGCTTCTAGCAGCTGTCTGATCTGCTTGGGCGCTTCAGGACTGTCAAAGTTGGTCTCCAAAATCAGTTTTTGAAGCAGGTTGTACATCTCGGGAACATTTCTGTCCAGCGCCATTCCGTACAAACTAATTCCTTCTGTGGCCTGACGAAAGTCCGTTGGCGAGGACGTGCTATGGTATCCCACAGAGATGCCACCAGTCTTGAGCTTGATGAGATCTTCAATCTGTTCCATTGTAAGATCCTTGGTTCCCAACCTCATGATCGAATCCGTGAACAGTGGAATCAGAACTCGAAGCTCATCAGGCAAGTTCTCAAGGGTATTAATAGCTCGGAAGTAGGTGAGACCGTTTGTGGGAGCCTCGCGCCACTGGATGTTGGTCGAGTGTGCGACTTCATCCCTGACCGAAACAGTCTCCTTTTGCCTCGGAATATCCCGAACATAGACTGTTGGAAGGCAACTCAGGTCTTCCGTGTTCGTCTTTCCCTGCTCCTCGAGAAGTTCCAGCTCGCGCTGCTCAAAAAACTTGCGAGCGTCCGTCTCGCTTCCAGCTTCTTGAGTCGCTTCCATGATCTTGGCAGCAAGGCGTTCGTCTTCCTCCTTGGCGACATCTGCGCCGTAGGTTTGGGACGGCGCCATTGTAAAGGTCATTGTGTTATCGTTCAGAAGATATTTATCCATGAGCCCTTCAAGATATCCACCTTTGGCCATGTTTGCCTCGAAAGCGTCGATAACTTCGTTCCAGGCGAGGGAGTCTAGTGGATCCGTTCCCCTGAACCAAGGTGACTTGATTCGATGAACAAGTCCCATGCCAAAGCTGGCAGTTTTGTGCTTCAGTGAAAGCTCCAACTGGTGCATGTAGCCATCAATCTTGGACCGGTCGAACCCCTTCTGCCGTACGTCTTGCAGAATCTTCTGCACTTCAGGCTTGATCTTCTCCACGTCACTTTCCTGCACTCCTGTCAAACCAACAGAGAAAATGCCTGTCGCAGTGTGGGAGTCGTAGCCACTATTTGGGCTGTAATCAGTACCAAGACCCGACTCGATCAAACCTCTGTAGAGGGGCGATCCGTAGCCGTCAGTGAGCAGATTTGCTAGAATAGACATGCCGAAAGACTCGACAATATCACTTGTGTCTCCAGTGATCCAAGAGACGGAAGTCTTGTACTGCTTGTCGGGATCCGCGAGGGGATCAACAGGACCAAACAGAGTGACATTACGAGGTCCGCCGCTCAAGTCGATGGGTCTCTTGGTATCAATGTCCGCCTCAATCTTTTCAAACGCAGCGAGTTGAGCGTCGATTTCCCTCAAATGGTCGGCCAGAGGCATATCGCCATAGGTCAGCAGCTTGGCATTACTCGGGTGGTAGTGGTCGGCGTGGTATTTCTTGAGCTGCTCATAAGTGAGATCGGTAATCTTTTGAGGATCGCCGCCAGAATTGTTGATGTCAGGGAAGATGTGGTCTTGGAAGCGAATGTAGAATAGGTAGCCTGCATCGGACATTTGACCCTTCATCTCATTGTACACCACTCCCTTGAAGACCAACTTGCTGTCTTCGGGCTTTGCATCGCCAGCTTGTTCCGCCGCTCGTGGATTCTCGGGACCAATGCGCCAGCCCTCCTGGGTAAAGTCGGTCTTCTTCAGCAAAGGATTCAATGTCGCATCGAGGTAGACGGACATGAGGTTCTGGTAATCCTGCTCGTTGGTTGTCGCAAACGGGTAGAAGGTATGATCCGTGGATGTCATGGCATTCATGTAGTTTGACAGACTGCGCGGCAACATCTTGAAGAAGGGATCCCGAATGGGATATTTTTCGCTGCCGCAGAGGGTGGTGTGCTCGAGGATATGCGGGACGCCGGTGTCATCCGGGGGATTCGTCTTGAAACCAATGGAGAAAACATTGTTGCTATCATCGCGGGCAATGTGCAGATAATCGGCTCCTGTCTTGTCATGTTTCAAATGAAGAGCAGTCAACTCGAGCTCTGGGACGTGTTTTGTCCTAAGCAGAGTGAAGCCATGTACTTTCTCGCCAGGCTTTGGATATTGGGAAAGCTCTGTTACGGCTTTCTTCGCCGCCCCCTTGGCAGCATTCGCCGCATTTCGCAGCATCTTGTCTGATATTAAGGAACGTCAAAGTTAAAAGAATATAGTACAAGCAAGAAAAGAGAACTGGCGATGAAAGAAAAAGCTGGTCCTGGGAGGATTTCCGTGCTCAGATGCGGCAGTTGTACAGGGAAGTTTGGAAAAATTCCGTACTCGGCCAACGGCGGCAACGGGCAAGGGACCAGGCCAGTGTCGCGTGGGATGACGCACCGATAGAGCTTATCAGAGGCGCTTTTGGTTAGTTGAATACCCACGTCTGACAAATCAGGCGAGGACGACACGCTGTGGTCAAAATATTGCATTGACAGCCCATGTCCGTTCACGTGCAGTATCAAGTCGTCCACTTTATTGGAAAATGGTGATACAATTGAGATGCAACTATCGTGGAATGGATTAATGGATTCCTACCAAACATGCCCATCAAGGTACACAGATTAGCATCGAGTCCGGATCTTGGTGCATAAGAGATGAGAGAATAAGAAGGCTGGACCCCGATATTAGAACAAAACGCCCCCATAACCCAATAAGTGGCAGACAGGCCAAACTATCCACTGCGCCGGGCCCCGGGACTCTCAGCTCTGGGGTCGCGCAAAACGACAGGCTGCAATCTGATTTGAGGCCTTTTGACGGTTTAAGTGCACACGCGATTGAATGGGGAAAACCAATGCACTGACCAGGCAATCTTGAAAGGCGCTAAGCACTTCACGACCTGGCCTAACCCAGTGGACGACAAAGTCTGCTTGCCATCATTGATTTGCTCTAATTCGATTCGACCTGCATACAACATAAACCACCTGGACGGGCTGACACTCGATGTGGTAGCAACCGACTTGTCACACAACTGGAAAACCCGCACAAGACCTCTACCGTCCATCTCAAGCCCCAAGGCTCATTCATAGGATTTCGTCTATTCTTCCTTCTTGGCGCCCACATGTACTAGACCAGCATCGCTTGCCAGTATTCATTCAATCCCACCAACGCCCACGGTCCGTCCTTATGAATGCGCTTCCGTACGTCGTCCCAACAACTGCACCTCTTTCCACCATGCATGCACGAGACCTCCCTCCCTCCCTCTCTTTCGTCGCCCATGAACCGCCTTTTTCTTGAACAAGAGCCTTGCGGACTGATTGACCTCACAGTCACGGCCACGGGACAGCCATCCGACCCCTCTAGTGACGATGGCGACGGCAAACCACTCTGGTAACTCAGCCACCCCGGCGCCGTTGGCCTCGAACCCTACCACCAACGGGGCCATCCCCTCGGATCACTATCATCACCACGACCACCGGCCTGCGCCGACGCCTGCATCCGCCGCAATTGCCAATAAAAAGGCAAAGAGCAAGAAGGCCATGGATTCTTCCGAAGCCTCCAAGCTGGTAGCAGCCCGGATCTCCCAGCTAGAGGTTGATAATGCGGCCGAGAAAGAGCAGCAAGAAGAGATTGGTAGGTGATATTTACACGAGCAAACAGCAGACGCGACGGGCACACATCGGATATTACGGATTCGACCATGGCCACGCGCGTTTGCCATGTACCTTATCGAAAGTACCTCTGGAGGGTTCACGACATCTGCTAACCATTGTATTGTCATTCAGATCGCGAGGTCAAGAAGCATAGTCGCGAGCTCCTATCTTCTACGAATAAGATGAATGACTTGGACAAGATTGATCACTTGACTAAAAAGTGTAATGAGTTATTCACTAGTATGAAGCGCTTAGAGCGGGAAAGCGCCAAGAACAAGAAGCGAGCCGACCAAGTCCAGAAGGAAAAGGACGCCAGCCGGAATGAGGCCAGCAAGCAAACCGGCCTGAAGGAGAAGCTGGAGAAATTATGTCGCGAACTGCAAAAAGACAACAACAAGCTCAAAAACGACCACCGCTCACTACAAGATCAACACGCCAAACTAAAGAGGGATGGTGATCGACGGGTAGAAGAGATTTTCAAAACCTTGGAAGGGTACCAGGAGGAGAAGGACAATCCGCGAAAGCCCGTCTTGAATGGTAAAATAGAAGACCTGTACGTGCAGAGGCAGCCGCGTCATGTGGGAACCGCACAGGTTATTGACACTGAAGTTAGGATCAAGGCGCGCTTCAAGTCCCTCATCGACCAGTACGAACTGCGCGAACTTCATTTCCATTCGCACATGCGAACCAAAGAAATCGAGGTGCAATATTACATGGCGCGATATGATCAGCAGAAAAAGGCGGCCGAAACCGAAGCAAGAAAGTCTAGCCAGCTTAATTCGCAGGTCAACACGTTCCACAAGACGGAAATGGAGCTGCGGAATCAGCTCAATGTCTATGTGGAAAAGTTTCGCCAGGTAAGCCTCCGAAACACACCTCGCGCCAAAGGGCTAGGGTTGACTTGTGCTTCCCTCCGGAAGGTTGAGGACACGCTTAATAACAGCAACGACCTGTTTCTAACGTTTCGCAAGGAGATGGAGGATATGAGCAAGAAGACAAAGACGTTGGAGAAGGAGAACGAGAGGCTCAAGAAGAAGAAGGAAGTTCTGGAATCGAATATTGCCAAACTGGTCCACGATTGCGACCAAAGGCAGAAGGAGATTGACGACCTCCACAAGCTCAATGGCAAGCTCAAGAACATCATAAAACAGATGCAGGAGCAAGGGCGCGGAATCCCTCATGGCATGCGAGGCGAAGCTGACATGGGCGAAGAGGGCGATCTCGAGGAAGAGAGCGATTATGAGGACGATGAATATGGCGAGGGCGAGGAGGAAGGTAGCGAGGGTGAGGGCGCTTACGACGATGATACCGAGGAGGAGATTCACGAACCTCCAGCTCCGCGATCGACTCCCTTTGGACCACAACCACCTCCTGTCCGCATGGCCCAGAAACCCATCACGGCCGTTCCCACCAATGGTCACGTTTGAGAAAGCCATTTTGCCATTAGTACAACAGTTGCCGTGGGTCATATGAACGAGGATCAACTGCTGCTGCACTAGAATCCTATCCACTGGATATCCAGAACTGGAAACTTTGTGGCGCTTTTGACAAGTACATAACTTTTCGACGAAAATGCCCTTGACGGTGCTAACGAATTGACCTTTTTGAAGCGATGTCTCTCTTGGTTGCCCTGTTCTTTTAGGGCATCACTGCTTTTACTTGTGTTAGTGACGATTGCTAAGCTCAAAGGTTCAAATGTCTACTGGATTTCCTGAGACGTGCTCATAATGATGTTCATTTATTTTGGCCTCGGGGTATCTTGCTCGTCTTGACTAGACTAGTCATCCTTTTTATCTAGCTCCCCCAGCCTTGCCTGTCCTTGGCTTGCCTTTTATCCGTGCAGGTCCTAGTTCGCGACGGATGTCATCCAACTGTTGCGTACCACTCGTCCATCCCTTACGGATGTACTTTTTGTTAAACGTCGAGTGCCCCTCCAAAAAGTCATCAAGCATACTGTCAAAGTCGCCCCTAACCGGACCGTCCACCGTAGAAGTGGTTGATACCGCGGAAACGGAACCCATGTCGTCAAAGTCGGCCTGGTATTCCTGCTCTAGTTTGTCGAAGCGCGCATCCAGTATGCCAAGTTGTTCTGTCCGCACGAGGGACGACGAGGTCATGGAGTAGGATGAGGCTTCAGTGAGGGCACCCTTGCGCTTCTTTCTTCGGCCACCGTTTGTTGTCGTGGTCATTATTGAGGATTGCAGGTCCGATTGTGATGGCGGTGCGCCTAGCTTGCGAGAGGTGGTTGCCTTTTGGTCCTTCTTGAAGGCCTTGAAATCTTCCATCCAGTCCACCTTGTCGGCTGCCTCTGCTGCTTCCTCGGCGCTCATGGCGGGAACGAGCTCGGGTACCTGATCGGCCTCTTCTGTTGCGACTCTGTACTCACTGCCGGGCTTTGCCGTGTCGTCCGTCTCCCAGCCCTCGTCGCCAATGTCCTCGAAATCGTACTCGTCCACCTGGGTTCCGTCTTGCGTGAGCTCCTGGAAAAAGTCGTCCTCTTCGGCATTGTCCACGTAGGCCTCGTCTTCCAGCGCCTCCAGCGCCTCTCTGATCCTGGGGTCCATATCTGGCTGGAAACCGCCAATCGCATCCGGGACATCTTGCATGTCCTGGTACGTCTGTCTGGTCAGGTTCTTGCTGGGCAGGAAATCGTCGCTGAAAAGCTCGCGCTTCTTGTCCTCCTCGGCCTGAATGTCCAGCTGCCTCAGGGCGGCCTCAAGACTCTGCTGCTTTGCCTTGCCCTTGTTGCGGTTGCTTCCCGTGCTGTCGGCCTCGATAAAGGTGACGGTGCCACCCTGAGCGCCATCGCCAAGGTCGCGCATGTGTTGCATGTAGTCGTACTCGGTGTCATCGTAGTAGATGCCATAGTTGGCGGCCTCTCCTTCGTTGGCGCGGATCTGTTCGGCGTCGACGCCCAGCTCCGAGGCCAGGTCATCGAGGTGTTTGCTCTTGGGTTGCTTGGACGAGCTGGGGGTGTTAGTCGGGTTCAGGACCATGGACGGTGCCGATTCATCGTGAATGAGGGGATCATTTTGCGGACGGTGGACCAGCGTAAAGTGCTGGGCCGTCTTTTTGTTAATCCATGACTTTTTTGGCATCTTGCCAAATTGTGAGAAGATGCACACAAAGCCTTGAGTGATGGGTGCAATGAATGAACCGATGTCCCCCTTCGAGTAAAGATAGAGGTGAAAAGTTCTTCCTAGAGGAAGAGAATTCGATGCGACGACGCTTTTACAGTTTTCCAATTCTCTTTTTAGGCGTGTTCGTTGGAGGAGCCGGAGTGGGATCTTTAGAGGGCCGCAAGGGTCCTCTTTGCCTGAACTTTTTTTCACAGGCGGTGGAATTCCTGGTGGGGGTGGCCCAGTACCCTTGCTTATCGGTTATCGTAGGGCCATTTGGTGACGCAGCGCGCGAGGGAAGCGAAAGAAAAAGTTCAGGAAAAGTTTCGCCCCGCGGAAGCCCCGCCAATTATTCAGCAGAGAGGGCAGCAAGATTATTACTGCAAATCCCAAGCAGTACCCAGAAGAGACGAGGTTTCGTTCACTCGTCACATTTTTCAGACCTTTTAAGGGTTTAACCTTTTTAACTTGGATACAACTTTATTCAAGTCATACATCAATTGATACCCAGAACTTCACTCAACAGGACCACCAGGGAACCTCTGCCCAGCATGCCGCTCGCAAAGTCCAAGGCCGCCGTAGGGCTTGGCAACTCGCTGATGAACGATCGGTTTGGAAAGGGCAAAGGATCGGATCGCAGAAAGGGAGGCGGCGTCACCAGAACGAACCATGCGACCGGCGAACAGTACATTACCAACGAAAAGAAGGAGGCATCATGGGTCAAAATGCGCTCCGTCACACAGCAGTCCGCCA
This sequence comes from Pestalotiopsis fici W106-1, assembly GCF_000516985.1. Lineage (NCBI taxonomy): Eukaryota > Fungi > Ascomycota > Sordariomycetes > Amphisphaeriales > Sporocadaceae > Pestalotiopsis > Pestalotiopsis fici. Next base: position 1,418,478 of record NW_006917098.1, read on the forward strand.
TGGATGAGTTCCTGGCCACTGCCGAGCTGGCCGGCACCGACTTCACGGCCGAGAAGATGAACAATGTCAAGATCATTCACACCGACCAGCGCAATCCTTACCTGCTGTCGTCCACCGAAGAGTCTCAAGTCAGGGGAAAGCACAACAAGCACAAATCCAGGCTGACAGTCCCAAGGCGGCCGCAGTGGGATGAGAACACCACCCCAGAGCAACTCGACGTCTTGGAGCGCGAGAGCTTCCTCAACTGGCGCCGCGGTCTTGCCGAGCTGCAGCAGAACAACGACCTGCTCATGACTCCCTTTGAGCGCAACTTGGAGGTTTGGCGACAGTTGTGGCGTGTCATTGAGCGCAGTCACCTCGTGGTGCAGATTGTAGATGCGCGAAACCCTCTCATGTTCCGTTCCGAGGATCTGGAAGCTTACGTCAAGGACGTTGACGAGAAGAAGGAGAACTTGCTGTTGGTGAACAAGGCAGATATGATGACAACAAGCCAGAGAAAGACGTGGGCCAAATACTTCAAGAGCAATAACATCGCGTACCGTTTCTTCTCGGCCCACCTCGCCAAGGAGTTGCTCGAGGCTGAAGATGATGAAGATGAGCATGAGGATGGTATTCATCAAGGCCAAAGCTCAAGCGCATCACAAAAACCAGCATCAAAGAAGACCTCCGACGAGTCATCAGAAGACGAGAGCGAGGATGAAGATGATGAAGACCATGACGAGACTACTGGCGCGAGTCTGGACCAGGATCTTGAAGACGAAGACATTAGAATCCTGACTGTTGAGGAACTAGAAGACATCTTCTTGGCTCATGCGCCAGAACCCAATCCTGATAGTACGTTTCCTTTATGGGTATTTATAGATTTTGTTGTGCTAACATGAGAATCAGACCCCGACGAAAAGCTCCAAATTGGTCTTGTCGGTTATCCAAACGTCGGAAAGTCGTCAACTATCAATGCTTTGATTGGTGCCAAGAAGGTTTCTGTCTCGTCCACGCCTGGAAAGACGAAACACTTCCAGACAATTCACCTCAGTGACAAGGTCATTTTGTGTGATTGCCCCGGTTTGGTCTTCCCCAACTTTGCTACAACGAATGCCGACCTGGTCTGCAATGGTGTTTTGCCCATTGACCAATTGCGAGAGTACACCGGCCCAGCAACCCTTGTTGCCCACCGCATTCCACAGCCATTCTTGGAGGCCATTTATGGCATCCATATCAAGACCCGTCCGCTCGAAGAAGGAGGTACTGGAACTCCGACCTCCAGTGAACTGCTGTCTGCCTACGCCAAGGCCCGCGGCTTCCAGACGCAAGGTGTTGGTCAACCAGATGAGTCCCGTGCAGCACGATTTGTGTTGAAGGACTACGTCAATGGTAAGCTCCTATACTGTGAGCCGCCACCTGGATACCCCGATTCTGCAGAGTTCAACCACGAGTTGTATGATTCAGCACACTTGCCTGAAAAGCGCCGTGCCCAGCTTCGACATGCCATGGAGGCCATGGAGCTTCCCGATGACATGTCTGTAGCCGACAGTGAATTTCAACCACTCCCTACTGGTGCCAAGTCGCAGCGGATCGACAAACAATTCTTTACCAAAGATCGCAACAACGCCGGGCACCTAAACATGCCCTTCAGCTACAAGTACACGCAACAGGGTCAAGCCAAGGTCGCGCAAGGGAAGCACCTGAGTGGTCGCAAGGCCAAGGCCATGATTGCGCTCGAGACCGGCATGGATCCAAAGGACATTCAGATTGGAAGTAGTAAGAAGCATTTCAAAGGTGGCGCCAAGGGCAAGAAGAAGAAGGCTGCCGATGAGGATGACTAGACTAGATATTTATGTTAATGTCAGCCAATAAAATAGTCAATATCATGTTTAATGGCCTTATTCGTGCGGTTCTCGTCTCACATGACGTGATTCTTAGATTGATGATACACGTATCAGGTCGTGACTAGCTCAACGTGCAACACAACGAGGCAGAATCCAATTACATTTTCTGAATCAGGATCTGGGTTCGGCATACTTCCACAAATACATGGTATCAAATGATAATGATTTATATGAAGGGCAGGGAAAAAACAATTGCTGCATTTAGGTGTTGAAAGCACGGCAATGCAAATAGTATCAGCAAATTTCCTGCTAGGAGTCCCTACTATCAGTAATTCAATCTTGGCAGAATTTCAGAACTTTTACGAACAACATGTCTAAAAGAAGCAGAAAACAAATGAATGCAATATATGAATAAAATAGTCGCTTCTCGGTACGAAATGTTGGGGATCATCATCCTACTTCGTACTGCCCGTGTCAATAAAACAAAGCAATTTGAGGGCAAGAACCCTTCAATGTCGTATGGCTACATTGTATCTACTTCATTTGCTTCCCTACGCCAACCAACATCGTAATTATAACGTTGAGCATGGAAAAGAGCACACTCATGTGGCAGAGAAGCAAAAGATAACTTGGGAGCACACATGGTGAGCTGGCAGTGGGGAGATCAGTGTGACTGCTGCGGTCGTTACAAAGATGCCGTGGCTATTTTCCATTGCTGTCCATCTTCTGCGTGATTGGAAACATACGAGTCAACCTCCATGGCACCACCGCGACCTGCTTCGAGGGAGCTCACTAGTGGTTTGAATTTCCTCAGTGGCAGGAGAAATTTTAGCCGAGAAAAAATATTGCTCCCACGTCAGGAACGACGGCAAAGGAGACTCTGATCCGAAAAAAAAAAACAGGTCGGGCAATTAGCATTATTGGAACAGCAAGGTGGGAAACCGGGTACACATGGCGGTAAAGTATGCCACACGGCAAAAGGGCCCAATGGTGTGTCATCAGTGTGCTTACCGCTCAAATCTCCCGTCAAAGAATCTGGCTAGAAAGTTGGAAGCTGAGGGCGGAACAGGCGGGACATGGAAGTTCTGGGAACGGGCCGAGAAACAAGTTCGACACTATTCTGGATCTTGGTATTTATCAAGCTCTGCTTTATAGAAAGTATACTCTACTAGCGTCTAGGGTTGGTGGCTAGTCATCCTATACCTCGTGATATATCCACCGTCTTGACATTGTAGGACGGTTTTGGGACCCTCTTTTGCTATAGACTGTGCTCCAATACTTCACTTCCCTACAGGTCGACATTGACAATTGAATCGTTGCGTGCTTTTGCAACGAATAAACAAGGATATAAATTGCTGTTATAGCTCGCTAAGTGACTGATTATGTCATGTATCATTACGGACGTTCTTTTGTGTCACGATGGACTTTTTTCTTTTTCTTTCTGGTGCCAAGATCCTCTCCTGGAGGATCAAAACGGACACTTTTACGATTTGACCAGTGTCTTTCTCCACCACGACTCTTCCTCCTCGTGAGATAATAATCTGTTTGCACCACTCCTAAAACCATGACCTTCACCAGGGAACTTGACCAATTTGACTTCGCGCCCGCGCGAAATCATATCGTCATACATGGTGTACGCCTGCGAGATTGGTACGACCTTGTCATCCGTGCCGTGTAGAATGAGCAAGGGCGCTGTGATGTTGCCGGCGTGATATACTGGCGATCGGTCCTTCATGACTTTTTCCTTGTCCTCTTCGGTCATGCCCTCGGTGAACATCAACATGTCGACATAGCGCGCTTCCATCTTGTGAGTGGATTCGAGAAGAAGCTTGACCTCACTGATGCCAAATAAGCACACACCACCGGCAAATATGTTTGGGTAATTGCACAGTGCTTGAAGCACACTGTACCCGCCGGCGCTTCCTCCACGAATGCCCACCCGCGATCCGTCAACGCGGCCGGTCTCGACAAGATATTCGACGCATTCAGCGACATCATCGACATCGACAACGCCCCATCTACCATTGAGAAGCTGGCGGTACTTTTTGCCGTACCCAGTGGAGCCGGTATAGTTGATTGCAAAAGTCGCATATCCCCGAGCGTTCCAATATTGTAGTGATAGCATCAATGCTGGTGGTGTGAGTCCAGTAGGCCCTCCGTGTGACTGAATGATCAAGGGTGGCTTCTCGCCTCGGGGCGCCTGGAAATTGGGGTTATGTGGTGGCCAAAAGAAGCCACAGACATCACGTTCAGGGCCGTTCTTTGCGGGAAATTTGATGGCTTCTGGTTTCGAGAAGAGGGACGGCGGAAACTCGACATTTGTCGATGTGCGTATGACCTTGTATTGGGCATCTCCGCCCGTCAATTTTACTTCGCATACGACATCTGGTGTCACAGGACTGTTGGCTATCAGGAGAAAAGAGTCGTCCGAGAGTCGTTCCACGCCATCGAACAAGACACTGGCAAATGGTAGATCCAGCTGCATATATGTCAGATTTATCAGATCAATGGAAACAAGCCTGTCCCAGCCCTCATCCTTTACGGAGGCTATGAGAGTCGTCTCGGAAAGTAGAGTATATGTGTGGCTGTGTTGAAAGTCAGAGAAAAGCCCCAGAAGATCATTCAACCAAAATTCAGGGAGCCATACCTTCCGCAAGTCATCTTGGCACTGCCAAACTCAACATTCTCCAACCCAGGTAGTGCCATTGCCGTTGCCTCGCTGTCGCCGGGTTTTTGCCGAAACAATTGGTAATAGTTTGTCCGCTCCTCTGCAAAATACAGGTTGCCGTCAGGGCTCCACCGCGGCTCGGTTACGGTGCTTGATTCGGTCCCAGCAATATGCTCGACAGTGCCTGACACGATTTGGCCTTCCGACCAGTCCGCCCAGTGCAGGGTAACGCCAGCCCACGGCATTCCAGGAAAGTCCCATTGCTCCCAAGCGATTTTTGTGCCATCGGGACTGAAGCTGGGAAACATGTAGAAATCTGCACCCTCGACGACTCGCGTCACTTCGGCGGTTTCTGTGTTGATGGCGACGACGTAGTTCTTGACCTGCTCCGGCTCATCGATTTCGTGGTCCTCTTGCACAGCAAGCACCCAGGGTTCATTTCCAGGGTGGGCTTCGAAATCTCCATATCGCAGTGTGTCGCACTCCAGTAGCCTCCTGACGCTGCCGCTATCCACATCTAGGATGTAGACCGACTTGTCCTTGAAATTGCTGAAAATGATGCGATTGTTTGCAAGAATGGCATAGGGACCACCACCGTACTCGTAAACCCTGCTCCTCACGCTGAAGCCTTGTGGCAGAACGTCGACGCATTCGCCATTTCTAATCTCCACCAGATGGTTGTCACCGTCGGAGCGCTGTTCACAAAAAAACGCCCGCCCAGTACGTCGCTAGACTCGTGGTTAGCATTGAAACGCAAAATGAAGTCGACAAATTCATACGTCTACTCTTGGCGAAATCTGAGTTCGGCTGCTGCTGAATACGGCCTCCTTTGTAATGTCGCTCGACCAGGTGCCATATGGTGCTATCTTCTTGGTGCTTCCCATCTCGAGTTCCAGGTGAAGATGCCCCACGCTCCTGGGCACAATGTCCGGCGGCATGGCCCTGAGCGGCTCGGATCCCATGTCGAAGCCCATGTTCAAGTACCGACTCGTTGCCAATTGCATGGGGGGATGAGTATGGAGGGGGGGAATGGGATTAGATGAGTTTTGTCGTGATCTTTGGCGACAAGTTGACTTTGAAGAAGAATGGGGGGAGCAGAGCAAAGCAGTTCAATTATTTTTTATTTCATTCTGTTTGGTTTGATAAGTTCCAACAGAGTATTACTACCAGGTAGGTGCTGCCCTTGTTAACTGAATGGAGCTTTCCCTGTGTTTGCTTCCCAGTTAAGTGCTACCACCTACCTACCTAAACCTAGCAGCTCTTAGCGGGGAAAAGGAAGCTCGAGACCGGTGGCGCCACGGATCCGCAGCACTGGCGCATTGACAGGCGAGCACAGCCAATCAGAGCGTGCGAAAAGTACGGTACTTCTGCTTGGACTGGCCGCGGAGGGGGGGAAAATAAGGAAAAAGGACGGCGGGTTAGCGGGAGCTCACAGCAGGAACAAAAAAAAAAAAGAGAGAATATGCAAAAAATGCATGGTACCTACTGCACAGGGCCGATCGGTAGTGCTAGCGAGCCGGCCGGGCGAATCACGATTGACAGTATAGTACCTTAGTATGCCCTTTTTACCAGGAAACCAACAGCAATTGAGGGAAAAAATAAAAAAGAGGAACGCGAACCACGGATTCCCATCCTGCTGCTATCCGAATGTATGACTTTTGCCTGTTGTGATTCCCGATTGTGCTTCCTTGCCAGCGCACATCGCCTCTTTAGGGCAAAAAGACCCTCAATTCTTCCGTACGTATTCTAGTTCCATGTAGTATGTTGTTTTTGTAAATTCTCCTATCTCTACTTGGACTATTGATTATTCCATCGTAAGAAGTACGCAGCATCGAACCATTTCCTACAGAGCCCAGGACCGCGATGCAGTACAAAGTGGTTCGAATGTATTCTGTCTGTTGGGACTAACTATACCTGGGTACATGAAGACGTAATTTTGTCAGGGATCAATGTATCGGATGTCCGCCCGTCGTCTACTCTTGCTTTGTTTACCTTATTATCTTGTTGTTATTGTTATTGTTAATCATGTACTCGATTCTGACCCTGGATATTTGCAATGAGGAATCAAGACGGGTGACCCAATTGTCCACCGCTTCTCTTGCTACGTAGAGTATTTGCCTGCCGTCGGCCGTTGCATTCTTTTTTTTTTGATTCAATGTTTGCCTCCCGTGGGGAGCTCCACCCGATCTGCTTCCCTTCTGCTGGGACCGAATGCACCAACATCAATGGCCAAAAGTCCCCCTTTCTATGCAACGGGCGAGACAGGGTAGATTCCTTTTTCCCTCTCATGACTCTGTCCCATCTTCATTCGGCTCACGCATGTGGCATATGATTGATGATGGGGCCCCGCGGCTCAGAAAGCAACCAGCGACTATGACCCGATAGACTTTTTAGACTTTGTATGACATAGATTCCCTTTCTTGCCTCATTAGGACGAAAAGAAACAGTCGTGGCCAATCAGCGCCGGGCCCCAGCGTTTCGATAAAGAAGTGCAACCAAGCACTATGCCTTGACCTTGATTGGCATTGCTAGAGCAGATCTCTATCCGAAATTCGAGTATTATTTACGGGTGATGCTCCGTGCCGTCTGAGACCGGAGATTATAGTAGTTTATCGTACGGTTCGTTTGTAAGGCTTAGCCTGGCCTGTCCACACTCGATATAACTTTTGCCCCCTCCATTCGGCCCATCACAACCGGGAAAGGAGACTATCGACATGACCAAGGCCCAGTGCGTGACGCACAAGGCCGAATAAGTACGTGACGAACATGTTCTTTTGCAACCCCAGAACGATTCTAGCGTTCTTCCCTCGTCTAGTGCTATCTCTGGAGCCGTTGATCCATTTTATATTGACCCCGTCCAACCACAACCGAAGTGATTCTGCTCTGTGTATTACTGAACAATACAGCCGACTGGATTCCTCTAGCCTTTTTCCCTTGTGGCATGCATGGTTGCAGAGTGAGTGGATGCTCTGTATGCTCCATGTCTGCAGCAGTCGTGAGTCGTACATACAGAGTGGTACAGATTATCCCAGCCCCAGAGCTGAGGGACAGCATACTATGTACTCAGGGAGGGACTGTGCATGAAGGCGGCAGATTCCGCTCATCCCTCAAACGTCTTTGATCATCAGTGATTGGTGACCAAGCAGGAGTTGGACAGAACTAAAATGTAGGTACGGGATGCATTCTGCATACTATTACATTCACCTTTTCCAAGGTACCAACATCACCACCCAGGCCAAGCCAACGTTGGGGATTGGAGCAACAAATCAAAGCACGAGCGGCAATGCGGTCTACACTAAGCACAACCCCACTTCTCCCTGCCGACCTCGCAGATGTCACCATTGAATCCAAGCCATGATCCTTCCATCTCTCGAGTCTCGTGGATGCCATCCCTTCCCGAGAGGAGTAGAACGCTCACGCATCTCGCTGCAGTTTGCTGCCATGACAGCGACAAAGTCCATCCCGGGCACTGGATCTTGATAATTCCCTGGATTATTGGTGCTCAGCTAATAAGCTCGAGTCACGGCCAACGACCGCCCCCCCTTGCTTCCCCGGTGTCTCCACTTGGATGCCGGCCTGGTGTTGGGCCACCTTTCGCTGGAACAGAGGGCTTGCCGACTCGTTTAGTCCAGTTCTGCGAGCGTCTAGACCCGGCTCTCGAGTACTACGCAGTCGCAAAGGGACGAAGGGGGAGGGGAAGCAAGATTCAAGATGGCTTCATCGTTTCCCCAGTTTGGACTACTGCCCCTAGAGTTGCAGCGGGAGATCTGGCAGGCGGCGCTCCAGGTCGAGGCACCCGGCCTCTGCATCACCTTTGGCGGCCTGCCCAACCACCGACCGCGCCCGGCCGACGTGGACCTGCACTGCTTGATGCACGTGTCGCGTGAATCCCGCGCCATGGCGATGAAGCACTTTCGTTATCATCTGCGCCGAGACGCTGGCGACCACGGCGGCAGTAGTAATGATGATGGTGGTGATGGGGTTCTCATCGGTGCTTCGCGCGCATTTCGACCCGACTTGGACGTGCTCTTTATCCCGACAGATCGATACGATGGTTTCTTTGACTGGCACTTTCTCGACTCCTGGCCCGAGTCGCTTCAGCCACATCATCTGGCACTCGATGGCCACGAGGCCCAGCTGTCGCGCGGCGGCGTTGGGCGGCAGGTCGCAACCCTCGTTGCATCCGGGCGTCTACCTGACTTGAAGAGCGTTTCTCTCATCTTTTCTGCGGAGCCGGCTCCGGTGCCCGTCTACAGCTCGATGCGAGCCTACAAGCTCGACGACCTCGGCCAAGATGACTATGTTTGGTGTGCCTTGCCTGACGGTTGCAAATACGAGGCGACGGACCCGTTTCTTATTGCTGACTGGTGGAAGGCTTCGATACTAGAAGCTGCCGGAGACAGCGATATGCGACACCTCCAAGTCATCCCAAGACGGATCAACCCGAGAAGATATGTAGATCCACCGTCCAAGGGTTGGTTATATTCGACATTTGGCATTCCTGCACGCCTGCGCCAGATGCTCCCATGATTATACCCAAGCACTGCAGCATGAAATATACATTCAAACCTTGAAGAATGCGCCTTCATTCATTCAACAAATGAGACTAGAACAAACATGTAGGCTTCCTTGACCACTCTAGTAAGTGGACTAAAATATTTGTCTTGACCTCACACCATCGGATCAACAAGTCAAACAAACCTGACAAGTTGAACCCTTCCTCGGCGCTTACCTAGTGACGATCATACAAGCTTTGACAACTGCCAGGTTGTGGACAAAGTTGTCGAGGTTTCTACACTCCTTAACAATACACGCCACCACCCTGAACAATCGCTCTGATGAATGAGGACGTCTTCTGACAATGTTCCCGGTACTTGAAGCCGGCAATTTTTCAGCCCGGGTGTCTGGGACCAACGGTCAGACCTGTCAAGCAGGCAGAAAACAAGGCAAAGATGCCATCCGGACAAACATATTGCAAATGCAAAATCCCATAATGGTCTAGCCAATACTTGAGCGGTGTCTCTCGTAACCGCTGAGAACCCTGCTTTGCAAAAGTTCCTCTGGCCTTGGCAACTTTCCATTTTCAACGATCCACAGCAAAGAGTCCAGACCGCCAAGACCGTTTTTCCCGGCCAGGGCTGCCCTGGGGAGAGGGGAAAATGACACCCAGGGCCGACCCGGGGCCGTTGGACTTTTTTTTCTCATGCGTAATCAACCCCGGCCTCTTTTCAGTTTGCGACCCCCACCATGAGTGGGAACTCACCGAACCCACCCCCAGTTGAACCTTAATACCAAGGTACTGTCTTTGATATCGTGTACCTTGCTCTCGCTGCGTTTCTTTCGTTGCTTTCGCGCTTTTGTTGCAACCACAATTGTCAAACTACGGAAGAGACTGGTTCCGAAAAATGGTACCGTGATCCGTTCCGTTGTTCGGCGGATGCCCTTGTGATTGAGGTGTCTCGCAAGCGCTCTTTGGGAATCTCCAAGGGATATGAGCCATGAGTATTGCCTATCCTGGGAACACCTGGTTGGCAGTATATTTGAATCTGCTTTTATCTTATCGTTTCGTTCTATGCGGTCTCCATATAAACAAAGGAAACACTAGACCTTATGTCACTCGATGAAAAAAGCTTTGAGTACATGCATCGCTCATCAGCAAATCATATTTTGCTATTTCTTTTGTGACAAATGTGATGAAATATCCAAATGTGCAATTCGCCATGGGTAGCCGATGATGCAGACCACTTGGCCGAGACAATGAATGGTAAACCGTCTTGACAAATAAAAGAAAGGCATTTGTATTCTGTCTTGACACACTCCCGATAAAGGTTCGGCCCTAGATGCCTCCATGAACCTACTCTAAAGACGGATTTGACAAGAGAGAGCGAGAAACAGATGAACAATGATTCCCGGTAAATCTCCAAACGATTGGGTATTGTGTCACGTGTTGCGAGCTTGCGAGCTTGCCACCAGAAATAGCCATACCATGTTGCCCACACATGGCACTGTAATTTGGCCCGACGGACTGCTATGCTCATTATCTGGTCGATTATGATGTTTAGTATATTAGGCAGTTTAAAGCAGATGCACAAACATCCAGTGACTCATCAAATCAATACAAACTCGCGAATAGCCTTTTCCCCTCCGCCGAGCTGTCGCAGCCGATGACCCAGCCCACCTTCCTCCACAATACTCTTATCTTCTGCCATATCACTCTCGTCTTCCTCATTGATTGAAGTGCTTGGCCGTATATTATCGATTTGAAACAATCCAATGCGAGAATACCTATTCCCGGCTTCTTCCAGCACTACAATGCCCGCAGTACTCCCCAACTTGTTCCGTTGGAGAAGTACCAGTAAGCTGAGCGCATATCGAGTACCAGGCTGCTCTCTTGGCATATCTCGGTAATCGAAAACAAAATTAACGTAGACCATTTGATCTGCCAATTTTACCAATTGACTTCCAGATTCGTTTATTATGACTCCCCGGGTCGGTAATAGAAGCCCGCGGACATGAAGTTCTGCCCTCCTGACCTCGCCAAACGGGTCTCTGGGAGTTACCAGGTCAACATTGTGACTGAGCAACATAAAATCTTGATTTGGGCTTGTGTCCTCATTAACTTCAAAGATCCATCCAGCTACACCTTCATGAGATGCCCAACTCCATGACGGATCTCCTTTCAAATCAGAGACGTTGCCTGGTTCTCGAAACCAGGCTAGACACATTGGTAGATGAGATGTCCATAAACCACAACTATAATCCCCCAAGATGGATGAGGCTTCTCTGGCTATTGCAGATATAGCAGGCAGTCGATCTCTGCGGTAGCGTAATTGGCGACTGGAATATCGGCATATGAGAAAAATCCAGGACGCAAGTACCATCTCCTCGTTAAGCTCAGCTTCTGTCCCCGATGGAAGATAGAACCACATATACGCAGAGGGTTTAAAATGCCAGTCTTCAGACCAGCCATCGCATTCCTTCGTTTTGCCCAGGCAACAATGACAGAGCCAAGTTGTCTGATGGAGCCCAAATTGTAAGCGTCGTTTTGAGAAGAGCATTTCTTGCAATGTCCATGCCCTTTGGTACCAGGGTTCCTCGTCATCATCTTTTTTTGGTACGAGCACGACTGGAGTTTGAGCGCCCTTCTCATGAAGCTTGAAAATCGGTTGGGGATATCCAGGAAAAACACTGAACCGATCCAGATTTGAAGTGCGTCGATGGAGAAAACCTTCCGTTACATCTTTGGCCCCCGATGCTATAATTGTCAATGCTGCGTTCTGATATATATCGCCCATCTTCTCCAGTTCCCGAGCCTTGAACTCCTCATCATCTTGCACAATGCAGAGGGCGTCGATCCAGAGATAGCGAAATCCAAGCTCCCGCGTGACCATGATACTATCACTAATGGTAAGATCCAGTGCCTCCAGGTCGATGCCTGCAAGAAGATTGGATCGGTTAATCTGTGTTAGCATGGTTTTCTGCCTGTCAAAGCCCCAGCAATATGATAAAGCGACGTATGGCTCTTTCATGGTCGCAGGGACTTGAATTAATTTGACCCCACCGCTTTCGGCTACATCGAGGATCAAGGATGGCATCGACTCTGGTGGATCTCTGATCCCACATGTATGGTCAAATTCGCACCATTTCAACCAATGGCGATATAGTTCCATCGAGGTAGAACTGCCTGGATTCAAGTTGATCGGTGCATGCCGTGGGCGCATCCAAGACATCTCTCCATAGTCTAAAACTCCGATCAGCGGGATTTATGCCAGATTATCTAGTAAATGGTTGCTTACTTGGAGGTGATAACATCCAAAAGTCAGCACTGGTTTCATCCCATTCGAGCTCTAGGCCTTCCCGATCCGTATCAATTGATCTTTGAGGTACCAACACCCTCACTACGACTCGGTCTGGTTTTGGAAAGCCTGCATTAGTTTGAACAATAACCCCAACATGACCTATTGGTATGCCATGCAAACCAATTCCTGGGGATTTATGCACCTTTTCCCAATCAAGGAGCGATTCAAGGTGTACATATGCATCCACCTCATCTTCTACCGAAGAGGCGGCGAGTATTCTGTGTTGTTCCTCTGTCCACCTTCTTTTATGCTTCTCCAAGCCTTGAGCCGCGTGGGCCTCGTCATCACGAGCGATGCTCGCTAGCCTGTTCCTTATAATGATCCAGAAAATGCAACCAGACGCGGCGAGACCACATATCTTTGCTGGTGTTGCGTCAAGACGGAACATGGGGCCCACCTCAAATTGATAGGTCATACCATTGAAAGGAGGGTTTGCGAGCAAAGTCGAAATATGCTCGCACTGCTCGCACGAGTGGCCTTGAAAGTCATCGTTCACCAACTCGCGCTTGAGGCGCACGATCTCTTGTCTTGTGGGATTTTCGGGGTCAGATTTTGCTGATGCCATCGTTGCGCTTGGTAAAAGAGTTCGCCGTTAAAATATTATGCCGCGAAAGACATTCAGAAATGTATCATCCTTCATTGAGTGCAGTAGAAACCTGGAAAAGATTCTCGCCAGTCAGGTAGCAATTCGAGGCGGGGTAAGTCAGCCGCAACCGGTGCACCTGCTTGCCCACTTACAAGCCGTGTCACCTTAGCCATAGCCAATCAAATCAGCGGGCAACAAAGAATCATCATGTATTTATGCAGGCTTCTCTCCTTTTAAGATGAGGTAGGCAGCAACTACACTGAATGTGTAGAGTATTAGTCAGAGCCAGCACAGCAACTTATAGAGCTGATTGAGAGACCAGAATCGATCAGCAAATCAGGTGGGATTTTAAACTTTAAGCAAAACTGAAGAAAAGAAAATGTTGACCGAAGAAACGGCAACGCAGATCGACACTTGGTCGCAACGTGAATTGTCCTCCCAAACGCCGCATAATGGGTATCAAATGTCAATCCCGCCTTTAAACAACCCACCCATGTTCAGACCATTGTCTAAAGCATGCGAGAATCTACAAGAAAAGGAAACCCCTAATCCACGATAATGTCCTTTGCCAGCCCAGTCTCGCGCCCCTCAACGTATCTATATCGTTCACCTGCCTTGATTGTGTCTGGCTCCTTGTTGGTAGCAATTGCAAAATCCAATGTCGTCAGGGCTTTGTTTTTGCCTGCGCCCTTCTTCCACTCGGCGAATCGCTTCTGCAGCGCAACCTCTCGATCGTCTGCTCCGGCTCGAATAAGTGCCTGCCCCTCAGTGATGTCACCTGTAAGAGGGCTCTTAAGAAGGTACAGCGTCTCGACGTTTGGAAATGTATCACTAAGAGTTTCCCAACATGGTCTTGTGCTTGGTGGTAGATGTGGAGATTCATTCTGGAATTCAAGGTCAGCGGCCAGATTCTTTGTAATGCAATGGGATGCCCTCTGGCTTGTTGCACAGTTTCGACTATCAAGTTTTCGGGTCCAAATTTGGGATTTCATATGTAAGACGAGTGAAACATGAAGCCAAGCTTACCTGTACAGCCAAGAACCTGACCAGACGCTTGTCTTCTGATGAAAATTGGTGGCGGACGCAGTGAAATCCTCTACAACCATTGCAGCAGGGTTCTAGTGCAATGATGTCTACGCCCGGATTAATTGGTTGTCTTGATCTATTATCAATGAACCCTGTATGATACCCGTGCAGCGAGAACATGTTGACATAGTTTTTAACTGCAACGTCTAGGCTGCATCGATCCGTCATGAGCCATTTGGGTGGCTTTGTTTGCACCTTTGGAACAAATCCCAGGGCTGCCCTGTTGCGAATATATACCAGTCGGGGTACTTGGGCACTTTTCCAAATCATGAGCTTGATTTCGGCTGGAAGGTGTGAATATTTCGGAAACTCGGTAAGTGGTTTTGCAAGGCGTGGGGATCGCCTTGGAAATCGAGTCGATGCCGCATTAGCTGATGCCCTTTTCCTTCGGCTCGTATTCTGAGCAACCTTTGCCACAGCGTGCCCCTGGTTGCGAGGAATGATTTGCCCAGCACGACGTCGACTCTGGCGTTTCTTGGAATTATCGTCCGAAGCAGGTGAATCCGGTATCTCGTCATCGTGATTCTCCATGCCAGACATGGTTGTTGAGAGCTCATGTGCCTGAGTATGAATGTCCCTGGAGTTCTCAAGTGGAGAAACAGATCCAGAGCTCGTCGCTGTCTTTAATCGTTTAAGAGATGGTGAACGTGGATCAAAGTCGAGCTCCGAGGCAAGCCGTCCACGTGTGCCAGATCGTGGGTCTGGATATGAAGGTGTGAAAGACCCAGACGGCACATCGAGTACTTGAGACCGCTGTTGAGGCGTGGACACAATATTCTTTCCTCCTAGTGTGGTCACGTCCAGCCCGTCCTCGTCTGCGCTGACTACACTCCGCCGACCCGCAAGTTCATCCATACTGGGCTTGGCAGAGTCTGCTTTCATGTACAAATAGAGCCGTTCTGACTTGAGTTGTTTTCTGCCATACAAGTGATGGCCGGGAAGAACTAAGCCATTTTAGCACTTGTCTTGATTGTGAAAAGCAAGCACTGTTTGAATACGGTACGCCAAAATCATGCAAAACCCCAGAGGGACAAGTGCCACATCAAGCCAGTGAGGGCGTTCCAGAATCGCAGAAGCGATTACGGGCTCACCACTCTTTTGAACATGAACCAACAAATACATGGAATTTTGAATAGTCAAGAGTTTCCATTGTCACGAGCGGGTTGAGGTCTAAACTTTTGTGGTGGTTTCTCCCAAGGAAGCGCAAACGATTTAATGACTTACCATGCGGTGGAGGACGTTGCGAGGGCGCCTGTATGATCGCGAGATGCCCGCCTGTTTGGGAGTTTTCGGTGGAAATACCTTGGTGCAACGGCACGGATGAGCCTAAAGGAGGCTGTCGTATCACTAAGTATCGCTCGACCTCGGAAGTTGTCTGGAGTGGCAGGAGCAGAACAAAGGCGAGAAAGATGGCGAGCAGCAGGCCTCGGAGTCCGTTGGAACCAAACTGTAGAAGGAGCAGTACTGCTGCTCAGCCAAGTCAGTTGGAAAGGCTTGGAATCGTGGGAAATTTCCCAGGCGAGTCGCAATTCGGGAGACAAAAGTAAGAACGACAAGAAATGAATCTATATCTGTCCCCCAAGAATGATTACTTACTTGGAAGAATGAGGAAGAATGTCTGATGCCGATAACAGCAATCGCAGCTGTGATAAGTGCGGCATCGATGCGGGGCAGAAGCCTGATGGAGGGGAAGAGGACCTGGAGGTCCTCGTGCTAGGCGCAACTTCAGGGCCATGGTGGGACGTCCTTCAATGGCTGGGCTAAATGCAGCTGCTACGTAGTGGGCATGTATGGTAAGCCACCTACCTAGATTAGGTGAAGCAGGTACCTGCTTCGTACCCAACGCAGGTTTCAGTGTCTGTTGAGTGCCGTTATGGGTACCTAGGGGGCTTCATCTACATCCATGGACCCCTTCGGTCCTTTCCTCGTCTGTGCCCGAGATAGCTTTGAACCCTGCCCTCGCTCAAGCACTGAGCCAGTCAAAGATTACCTTTGTAGAGATATAGGCTTGGGATTGCCAGGCAAGGTACCAACTTTGCGCCAGAGCTGGTCAGCTGTTGTAAATCCAGCCGTCGTCTTATCGGACTAGAAGAAGCTGGACTAGTTCACCGATACCTCAATCATAAGACCCGACCCTGAATCCGCAGTCGGGATCCAAAGAGGCACGTGGATACCAAAATCTTTGTTCTGTTCTTGGCTTGGATTCGATTTTCTTTATTGCCAACTCTGTGATACCGGAGAGAGATCGGCCTGAAAATGGTCCAGGGACTAACTTTGAGGGTTGCTGGGGTCCTAGAGGCAGCAGTTGCTTGATAAGACGATGTAAAGTTGGTGTTCCTCTTACTAGGTAGGTACCCTGTATCCGGGAATAGTTGGCAGGCACATAAATTTAATTTATGACTTCTGGACGGACTTTAGAGAAATTTCTATTTTCAAAGGCAACAGCCTGCCTTGATACGAAAGCATATGCTTTGTGCGATGTTATACAGTAGCGATACTACCCAGATAGATCAATTTAGCGGCAGAGGGACGTCGTTGATGAGCACCCGATAAAAGCACTTTCATGCCCCAGATTCTCAAGGACGCAAACCAGAACGTCCCTTGTCAATATACAGACTCTTTGTCCGGCGAAAACAGTCTCGATGCACCTTTTGATCAATAAGAAGCATTCTGCAGCGTTGCGACTGGAGATTTTCGAAGCCCATGCACATGCCAGCGATCTACATTAGGTCCCGAAAGCTGCCTTACATGGGTACCCAGGTAACGAGACCGTTCAGGTGGGAGAAGCATGTCTTCCAGAATCGTTCAAGTCATCGACTCACGAAACATGAAGCCACATGTAAGATCCAAAGAGGAACATTCGATTTGATTGCCATGGTCTATTCATCATCTCCCGGCATTCCACAGCTACAAAAAGCAGCCCCTCCATGCTAGACCAGGGATCATAGAGTGCATGCCACTACTTTCTGGCAGTCTATCCACTGGCGCCGCAATGGTCCGATCCACTGAGCCTATTTCAACGCCTCTTCCGCACCCACAGACGGCGGTCCATTTTAGTGGTTTGGATATCCGGTCTCCCCTTACTAGACTAGACATCAGAAAGCACCGATTACCTCAATAAGATATAAGAAATGGAACAAGACGAGCTAACATGCTAAAGCCTGGCATATACTACATGTGCAGCGCAATGAGCTGATTACGGAGCTCCGTGGGCAATAGAATTTGTCGTGTAATTGCTCTGTACATTACAGGTAGGAAACCATTCCTTCCCTGCTTATGTATGCATGTATGCATGGATGAAAGGAGCGCTTGGGGCACACACTCGACATATCTTGAGGCTATCTTTAAAGTTCCAGCTACCTACATACCTATTTATTCCATCTCCCTCCAATATTAATTACCTATACTTGGACCTCTCGCGACGCATCTCTTCGCACGATCATTTCAGCCATCACTCTGCTTTCCCTACGAGAAGTGCCATGAGTTTTCACGGCTCACTCGCGTAGAGCCAATGATATACTATCTGTCGAGACCGAGCCCCCTTCTGTGCCTGCCTCTCCTGGTACTTCCTGTCCTGGGACTTGATGCGCTTCTGCTGGACTGTGATCTCTTGAGCAGCAGCCTTGCGACCTTTTCGATCTCTTGGAACCTGTTTTACTTGCTGTATTTTGCCTATAGATCCAGCTTCCACAAAAACAACCGTGCTACGACTCTTGCTCACGCTTGCCACCTTTGGTGTATCATGGGAGTTGGCGTTGCCCGCACAGTTTTCTATGGCGACTTTGGAGCTATTCGAAGCTGCCTCGGGAGGTGAATGATTTATTCCCAATTGTTGTTGCTCAACAGAGATCGAGTGTTGCAGATTTTCTAGTTGATTCCTGTCGTCGAGCCCTTGGAGTGATAGATGGTTTCGATATCGTTGAGATGCCTCGATTGGATCTGCACTCGCCTGCAGCCCCTCTATATGATACTTTAGGCTTCCTAGTCGCCGAATTCAGCCTCTGAGCCCACCACTAGTCGAGTCGCACATTCGAGAGCCCACGTACCGTCAGACAACCTCATGGCCTGGTAAAAGAATCGTCCCGACGGATCCAATACTGGGTGCGACCATGTCATGTCAAAACTTGATTCTTCCGTCGGCTCGGTACCAAACTCGGCATCATCTCCATGCTCAAGCTTCTTGTCGCATGTATTTAGCCTCTCGTCGCCCGTGTCCTGGCGCACATGGGAACGTCGATGGTGTTTGTGTGCCATGTCATGAGCCAACTTGCCGTCAGAAAGACACTGGGTCCTGCACAAGACACTCGCAGTTGGGAGAGAGATGAATGCTTTCAGAAGCCACCCTACGATCGTCAATTCGCGATAATCCTTGGGGGGTCGCCCGCCTCATAACCCTGCACGATCCGAATGAATGAGCATCTTTCTCCGCCCGCCCTGCTTGTGTGCAGCAGAGGTGGATGTGTTTCTTATATGCTTTACACCTACAGGCCACTGAAAGACTTTGCACAGATTGAAGACCGAACGATCAGAGGTCTAGGCCCCTACAAGTCTAGAACCACGAAGTGGGTGTCTCTGCATGCAGCCAGCTGCAGCTTCTGCCCAATATGTGCATCGCGTGCTATATCCTACAGCTCATGCCTACTACCGAGACCTATACCTTGCCAATGGCTCTACGAGGCAGACACCACTGCTGGGAATTTCTTATTTAATGCCTAGGCACAACGCTCAAAACGGCCGCTGGTTGAGTGCAAAAATATGCGAGTCATTTCTTGTTTGCGCTCTCTAGTGTTACGCTGATGTGCCAACTCATTCGTGGCTGGGCCGCCGGCATTCGTTCCGCTTACCTTGGTTGCCCACAACGAGGCTGTCACTTGCATATCAATGACTGATCGCGTGCATGCGCTCCATCGAATGCATCCTTGAACCAGACTGATCCACGTAGCACAGCTATGTTGTAAAAAGAGTGTCCAATCTAAGCTCGTGTCTCAACATCAGACACCCCAAGACAAGAAAATGGGGCGTATGCTCCTCAGACAAAATGCGGCGTATATAGAAAATGAAAAGGTGGCCATTCTAGAGTGTGGTGTCAATCAAGTCGTTGAAGGCAGGCGGTGCAGAGAGTAAGGCTCTATGACAGTGACATGGACGTTCAATGTCCCACATTCATGACCAGAAAAGAATCCAAACGAGCGAGTTGGGTTGTTCTAGAGTCTTTTCAAGCGCTCGCCACCATATTTCAGTGTTATGCGATTAAGAGTGCGGTCAATGTGTAGAGTAGCAAGATATCTTCATCTCAGATACCCGTTGAATTAGCTATTTACTGTGGCCTATGATACTCGCAGAACACCTGTATGAAATGCCCGAACGCTACCAACAAATATCTTGAATACGTCCTTTGCTGCCTCTGGCTAATGATGTTGACCTCGCATTGCCCACAAAGGCCAATATCAAGACTGTTCCACCAGGTATAGATCACCCAGCCGGACTAAACAGTCAAATCCATCTATGCAATCTCTTGTGGCTGGAAGGAGTAACACTCATCCGTTTGAATCTTCCGTTCGCTATTGGAGGGGTCATGTATCCGAATAAACAGCCAACCATTGTCTCTGGTCCAGCACCCTGGCGACCAGACCTGAACAACTAAACTTGGGGAGACATACTGGCTCAATGGTAAGAGCGTAGAGGGCAATGACTACTCTGCCAGTGTGCCAGGCTCGAGTCCTACTTTGGATTCGCCTGATTTTCTTTTTTTCTCACTTTTCTTTAAAGCCACCCAACCAATTTCCTCGCCCTCCTCTAATTCTATTTATGAAAACTGCCGCTCAATATGCACTTTTTGACTCGGCTTCCACTCTCTGTTCCTCCACGCTGCTATTGTCAGTTGTGGCTCCTTCACTGACGACACCAACCTCTGGCTGCCAATGTCCAAACAGAGCAGCCAACGTAAACGGCACGGTGACGAACCACAGCACAAAGCCCAAAATCATCTGGTTCATGTTGGACCAGTGCGTGGCACCGACCACGTACGCAATGGTGCTGCCAATGGACTCCCAAGACCGCAAGATGCCCGTCATCCTTGCCACGTCGCCGAGTCGTCGGCCTTCCTGTCCAGACTGCGCGCCGACCTCACCCATAAGCCAGTACAAGTATGTCTGCAGGGCCTCGTAAAAGAAACGGAAGCACATGTAGACGGCCAAGGCGGACCCGGCAAAGGGACCAGCGCCAAGGTCAAAGGTGGTGTCGGGCTGGGATACCAGGGCGACCTGGACGACGGCGTTCCAGATCCAGCAGGCCGTGATGAAGATTACGACTCCGATGTAAAAGATGCGCGACTTGGCGGATTGCGACAACGAAGACATGTCGAGGAAGAAGCCCGTCGTGATATTGGCCAGGAAGCCGACGATGGCGGTGAGAAAGGAGGCGAGGGCGCGGCTGCGGACGGTGAAGTAGGCTATTAATTGAGGTTAGTGATGCACGAACTCTACTGTACACCTGATATATGCAGGAGAGACGGTGCCAATAAACAAAAGCGGCGACATACTGGTTAGATAATTACTCTGGTAAGTAACACCAAATTGTCCCGCGATAAACACGGGGATCAACAGCAACAAATAGGCACTCTTGAGCTGTCTCCAAATGGCGCGTGCCTCGACACCGATGCTCGTCTGTCGGACATATTCAATCTTGGTCCCGTCACTCCGAACGACCTTTTGCGGCTGGGACAGCAACAGAGCAAAGGGAGCACCGAGGGACGAAATGGCAATGAGGCCGAGGTAGGTGTTGTAGCTCACTTTTCCGGTCGACTTGGTGTTCACGTTGAGCGCGAGAGAAATGGAGCCGCCGACCAGAGGGCCGAGTTGGCGGATACCCATCCATATAGATATGTATCTATTAACGGTCAGTTTTCATGATCAGAAATATTTGTATCTACTGTTTGTTTGGATGGGTGACCTACTTTCCTCGCTTCGCCTCCTCGGGGTAGCCAACAGCAATGGCTGCTTCGCTGGCCCATAGTAGTGAAGCACCGATTCCGCAGAGACCAGCTCCTAATAGCATGAACCACTCATTTCCGTAGCGGTTGTTGCAGTAAAGGCCTGCGGCGTAGGGAGTATAGAAAGCGGCTCCCAGCACCAGTGTCCACTTGGGCGTGATCTTATTCGAGACACCTCCTGCAATGGTACAGCCAACAGACATGAGACCGTAGGTCAAGGCATTGGCGGCATTGTTGAGGAATGGCTGATTGACTTTGGTCAGCAAGAATTTTCACAGAATTGGAAAGATGACTGGTTCTTACACTGGCTTGACCTCCAGCTCCCAAGTTGTTCAATGCCGTCCAAATGCCTGGCTCACAGAGACTGACAAGACCGACGATGATGATCTGAAAGAGACATGATCGGTAAAACTCGGTGAGTCGGTTGAGCACAGACATTTTGAATGCTGAGCAAGCTCAAGTGATGCTATCAACTTGAGCTGTTGAGAACTCTTAGAACAGTAGAGAAGATATTGTATTCTGCACATCTCTTTATGATAATGACTTGCCAAAGTCGACAAGGAATAGATTCTCGGGTTCACTAATCGCTAGGAAATAGCACGCCATAGCTCGTTATTGGGCGCCATGTTCAGGAACCCATTTTCTTGCAGCGACGATCACAGAGTCCAGTACTTGGCAAGAGTAGTATAGAACGCATAGCTCCATAAAAATGATAGAACGTGCGACGTGCTCCCAGGTTAAGGTCGCTGGGGCCTGGCGATAACGATGATGCGGAGTTGAATAGATCCGCATGGAGATTATGTGCATGAGCATATGCTCGTAGAAATGCCGGTGATTTTTGGCCGGGAGCGGGATGTATTCTTCTCCAGTATCAATTTATACGTTCACCCGTGCAAGATCGTGGGATGCTTTTATGGCGAAAATGAAGAGCTGGCCATGACAGACACTCGTTCTTCAAATAAAGGTAAAGGGACCCGACAATAATGTTCCCATTGTTGAGTTTGCATTGCAAATGATTTCGACCGTGCCGAAGTTCAGTGGTGGAAGCACTTCCGAGCGGAAGTCCCAAGCCGACATGGCAAGAAACGTTTGATTCCCATATTGCCGGGCATTAAGATGTGAGGAATACTAGGGGCAATGCACAGAGATCGGTAGATGCAAAAAGGGTGGAATCAAAGTGGCCAATAACATGCATGTTGATAATCTGCTGTAAGAGTTGGTCATTTCACCATCTTGGCGAGACATTGCGTGCTTACGGTGCGAAGTCGGAATGTTGAGACACTTCCGGAATCTTAAGCGAGCAGGTTTCCATTAAATCCAACTTGAATTTAACCCAACTTGAGATACCATTCTTTAATATACTATCTGCATACTATCGGAAATAATTTCCTTGTGCACGAGGTAAGAGAAAAGCATATTGTCTAGTATTTCTCAGTTTAGTGTTTTCTCGCAGCTCGAAATATGATGGCAATCCCATCCATAGCACTTTCAGAAATATCTTGCACTGAAGGAACGAGATTAAAGCAGCCCAAGCTGATTCTACTTTGGATATGTTGCTCGAGGCTTGTTTCCCGCGTAATCATTTAGCAGTTCCATATCAAGAGATCTTGCCATATCCAACGATGCCACCATGGATTCATTAAAAAGCCATGTAGCACACACACGAACTGCGGTCATTTGCCAGATTTACTAGATGAATAGTTAAAGCACATTTTGCCATGCCAGTTTCTTGCAGAATAAATCAGGAGCCTCGTATGCAGCAGAGGAAAGTGGTGTCCAGGCTCCAGACCAATAGGAAAAGCTCGAATTACTCCTTGATGAAGAGTTGCCACGCGCGTCTAGGTTGCGTTGCGGATTTGTCTTCGCTATTATCCTATCGTAGTGGCTTCCTTGGCAGACCGCTGAGATCACCATTGTTAGATCGCGTCTCTGTCGCAAAGTGTGATGCACAACCGCCCGCAGAGACCGCCTCTTTCAGCCGCCTCGTTGAGCGATCCTCGATATCTTGAAGTGTACCCAGACGGAATGCAGTATGACTTTGTAGAGAAAGCCGGCCAACACACAAGACGACAACCCTTGGGCGGTCAGGGAGGGCGCCTTTGATTTCACTTTTCGTCGTTCACTTTCCGAGTCGTGACCATATTGAGCAGTGTTCTCCCGTCTAGAACAAGTCTCTGGTATTTCCATCATCAAAAAAAGTTTTCTCCCCAAAACGCCAGTATCCGCACGCAAATTCCATCGAGTTGTCGTCCATATTGTCCCGTCGGAAGTGATTTCGTTCTTCTTTACCTTCCACCGCGTCCGCTTGCCCTCGCTCTGCTGACCGTAGCCCTTCCTCTGGCCAGACCGACACCACGACCTCTGGCGTTGCGACTTCTGAACATGGGCGCATTCTTCAACATGTCGGGCACAATGAAGAAGCGCACGTGGCTGCCCCGGATGTAGACCTGGTCGAGATGGCTGACTCGTCCGTCGCGTGCTGTTACTGTAATGTCCTTGAGCTGGATGTTCATGTTGTCCTCGGCTAGAAGACGTGTCAGCAAGGATCGCATGATGCAGAATCAGGGGCAAAGGGGACGGGCTGGCGCGTACCTTCCAGTAGCTTTCCACGGTATGTCTGGCCGGAAGTGATCTCGAGCGTCACGACATGGCCTTGCGCCTCGTTGAGCAGCTTGATGGGAATGCCAATTGTCGACGTCATCTTGACTGATTGTATCGAGGTGTGTTTGTAATAGTTTTCCGCTTATTGATTGAATTCGCGACGCGTTGAATGAGGTTGAGAGCTCGTGGATGTGGTTACCGACGTGCAGCGACAGGCAGCTTCAATATGGAGCTGGGATGGGATTGGATCTCTTAGGCTAGACCGAGACGCTTGCTCAGGTTCAATGAGAGCACTGGCCTGGGGGAGCTTCTGAGAGGTCAAAGGATTTTCCGAGGACCCAGGTCCACACCGACGTCCGTTTTGGCTCACCGTGGTACAAGCTAAAGCCAGGGCTCCGTTGCGGTCGGGGACCCCTGCGGTGCCTGTCAAAACCCCACCATCAATCATCGGAGGCTGCCCCTCCATTGGAAAAGTTACCCAGCGGGCACAAGGCCAGGTTGTTTGGTGTTGACTCATAGAAACATCGTACCATTGTCAGAAATTCGATACAAAACTGCGGCCTCTTTGTGCTGGACTTGGACTCCCTGCCACATTGCGATTCTCCATCGACCACTTGCCGTCGCCCCTCCCGTCAACGAATTCCGATTACAATGGCTGCTGAACCCGAGGCGCCCACCGATGTGGCGCCCGCTGTGGCCACCGATCCCACTGCGCCCGCAACCAAGAAGCAACTGGTCGACCCTTGGAACGTTGCCGGAGAAATTGGCGAAGATGGCAAGGCAAAGGCCATTGATTACAACAAGTTGGTGGACGAGTTTGGCACAAAGTTGATTGACCAGCCTCTGCTGGATCGCTTTGAGAAGGTCACTGGCCACAAGCCGCATCGTTTCCTGCGCCGGAGGATCTTTTTCAGTGAAAGAGACCTGAACCTCATTCTCGACCGCTATGAAAAGGTACTGCAGTTGCAAATACTTGTCCTTGAGAGAGATTGTTTGGGTTTCTAACCGCCGCATAGAAAGAACCCTTTTTCCTGTATACAGGCAGAGGCCCTAGCAGTGACAGCATGCACGTCGGCCATCTCCAGATCTTTGACTTTTGCAAGTACGTAACCGGCACATGTTATTATTCACACTGAACTAGGAACTACTGTTGACAAAATCCTATAGGTGGTTGCAAGATGTCTTGGATGTGCCTCTGATTATCATGCTTACAGATGGTATGTAAAGCCAGACCGTCTTCTTTGATGCGCTTCACATGAGATTAACCAGTGCTTAGACGAAAAGTTCTTGTTCTCCGAAAAGAAGACTGTGGAGGAAGTCATGGGTTACTCGCGACCCAATGCCAAGGACATTATCGCCGCCGGCTTCAACCCGGACAAGACCTTCATCTTCTCCGATTATGAATACATGGGTGGTGCTTTCTACCGAAACATCACACGCTTCTCCAAATGTGTCACTTACAACACAGCCAAGGCCGTTTTCGGTTTCAACGACAGGTATGCTTGGGAACGTTGTTTTATGATATCCAATTACTAAAATCTCGTAGCTCCAACATTGGCAAGATCCACTTTGGTAGCATTCAGGGTGCTACAGCCTTTGCATCGTCATTCCCCCATATTTTTGGAACAGACGAAAAGAAGACGTCCAAGATCCCGTGTCTTATTCCCTGCGCCATTGACCAGGACCCATACTTCCGTGTCACCAGAGATGTCGCTGCCCGGCTGAAGATTGCCAAGCCATCTTTGGTTCATGCTCGTTTCTTGGATGCCCTCCAGGGACCTGGCTCCAAGATGTCAGCCAGTATTGATACTTCAGCAATCTTCATGAAGGATACACCCAACCAAATCAAGAACAAGATTAACAAGTACGCCTTCTCTGGTGGTCAGGAGACCGTTGAGGAGCACAGACGCCTGGGTGGCAATCCTGATGTGGATGTTGCCTACCAGTGGCTCAACTTTTTCATGGAAGACGATGAGGTTTGTTACTCTTCCTATACTGCTTGACCTGCGCTGACCGATTTTCAAGGAGCTCAAGAAGCTTGGTGAAGATTACCGAAAGGGTGAGCTGCTCACCGGAGAGGTTCGTATACACTCGCTTCCAGATTCAGGGACTTTCAGCTAACACGTGACACAGCTCAAAGCAATTTGCATCAAGCATCTCCAAGAGTACGTCGGTTCTTTCCAAGAGAGGAGAGCCCAGGTTACAGACGAGGTGGTGGACAACTTCTTTGCCCAGAAGCCTCTGCAGTGGAGAGGCAGCTCTACCGGCGAGAGGGTAGTTCCCATTGTGCAAGATGGTGCTTCGCAGGGCGCAGAGGGTTCGGGAGATGGAAAGATGACAAAGAACCAGCTCAAGAAGCTGGAGAAGGAGAAGCAGATTGCTGCCAAGAAGGCTGCTAAGGCAGCAGAAAAGGAAGCGGCAAAGGCTTCTGCATGATCAAGTTGGCAGATGATCGATCCAATATAGGTTGCTCACTCCCATTAGCGCCATATACGCACGCCTTGAACCTCGATCCCGGTTCTTCACACAGATCTTGATGCGCAGTGATGTTTGACTCTGACAGTCTGCCGCAAGATCTATAGGTGGGGGATAATGGTATCGAGGGACTGCCAGTAATCAAGCTGGGCACACAGAGGAGAGTAAACTGCTTCATCAGCCAAGTCGGAATGACAAGAAACAAAAAAGAAACAAATTCTGTCAAAACTGTGGACCTATGCCAAAACAGTACAATGTGTTGACTTTCTCGTCTTCTGGCGCAAGCAATTTGGGTGTCTTTGCTAATGTGTACGTAGAACATGATGTGGTCAGGCAGAAATGGAGGTTTTCAAAATCGGCATTGATAATCCAAGAATATTCATATCCGTGTGTAAAATTCAATAATGAGGCTAATTTCTGGCCATGATACGCTACGCTAAGAAAACAAAGCATCATAAATAGACATCGATGCATTTCTATAATTTAACATGTGCCTCCTACGGCCTTTTCATTGGATCGATTTGATTTCTCGTTCTTTTCAACATCGTGTGTCGTCGGTTGTGTCCCTTGTTGGACAATGTCGACACCCTCGTCCTCGCCGACCGTTGTCTCAAAGTCCCTCTTCTCGGATCCGCCGGCCTCGAGATCAGGTCCCGATTCATAGACACCGTGCGTGGTGCTCGATGTCGCAGGGCCACACTCTTTTCCCCAATTCGGCAGGGCAAAGCCGTGCAGAGCCAGATCAATCGAGTCCATCCTCTTGAGATTCGAGTTGCGATGTTGCTGCTGCTGGGTCCGGCTGAATGACGACGACATTTTCGAGGGCTGTTTGGATGCTCCCGACGATGAGGTCCCGGCGGCCGAGTTGGAGACGTGCGGCGCGCCGTGCTTGTTGGTCCGGTACTCGTCGAGCTGGTTGGTGGCCTTGACGATCTTGGAGATGAGGTCGGCAATGTTCATCTCAATGTGCAGCTTGACTAGGTAGGTCAGGGGGTGGAACTGGATGTAGACTGCCGAGTTGGGTAGTGACATCATGCCAATAAGAATTCCCTAAAATGGATATTAGTATTACTTTTTTTGTCATTTTTCTGCCGAGAGCCGAAGGACCCGATGGATTTGAAATTGGTTCAAGACTTACATCCATGGATAATGAGACGCACACCATGAGAATGTTAAAGCGCAAGAGCTTGTTATACTTGTGCAAGCCGTTTGCGATGAGTTTCGACCGCACGAGGTAGAGGAAGAAAAAGTTGAGACCAATGTCGCAGAGGGCAAACAGTGACTTTTCGCAGCGGTCCCAGTACGTGTTGATGTGAACCCAGCGGTCAGATATTTGCAGCCTCGCGGGGATCCAAATGACGAAGACGCTGATATTGATGAGGCCAATGAAGGCGGCCACTGACCACTTGAGTATATCGGCCTTGTGTTGGTCCACCATAAGAAGCCGGACTCGGTTGATAATGATCTGGAGGATGCATTGTATTTGGACGACCCAGAGGCACACTGAGAAAGCTCGGTCAGCTAGGCGATCTTTTGGGAGATGAGATCCCGTACGGATGGTGAGGTATACTCACAAAGCCCAAAAAAGAGCCAAAACCCCGGAAGTATGCTCAGGCTCGGCGTCAAGAACAGCCAGCTCACAATCGATATTATCACGCACACGAGCCACTCAGCCCAGACCATGATAATGTAGGCATTAAAGAGCTTCCCCCGCTTGTACGACTTCCAGCTCTGTTGGATCGCCTTGGAAAACGTAAAGACGGTGGTGGCGAGCGTGAAGCCCCAGATGATGCTAACGACGTTGAGGTCCATCAGGGTCGGCTGCTCGGGCACGTACCATGATGGCAAAAGATAGCCATTGGCGTCGTTCCCCATCTGGACGGCTGTGTCTCAGCCGTACCAAAACGTTTCTTGTGTCTCTCTCTATTTTTGTATGGTTCCGTTTTATAGTCCGAGTGCCTCGTCGTGTCTAATGTGCCTCTGAAATGGCAGCGGTCCCACTGGTCGCGATAATCGATATTCGTCACCAACACACCGTCTCTTTGGTCTTTGTATTTTTGGGAAAGTGTCGGCAATGTTAAAACTGGTCCAATGTGACTAGCATCTAATAATGGCAAGTAGAGTAGAGGTCGTCGTCACTTCAACACCACGGCTGGATGGTGGGTAACACCAACAAAGCAGCAATAGGATGAGTGCCCTTGCAATGGTTTGGTAGTATAATCGTAAATCGAGATTCACAAGAATACCACAATTAGACAATTTGGGAATTCCCCTCCTTCATCTATCAGATCCGCCAAGAAAACCCGTCGTCTTAGTCTCTCTTCGGATGTGGCGGTGGACCGGGTATCTGCACGTTTTTCCAACGAAGGCTTCCCATGGATCGGTGTAAAGAGGGACCACCCTCCCCCATCATGGGCCATGTTTGATTACTTACAGCTTGACCAGGGGGAAGTCAGCCACTCAGGATTTTTCTCTAGGTTTTGCTGCTTTGGGCTGTAGAATGGGCTTGGGATGACTTGGATGGTTGGGCCAAGGTTTGGACAAAAGGCCTATCAGACTGGGCCAGTAAAGGGTTGCTTGGATGCGCTTCTAGTCCAAGTTCCAGCGCAACCGACAGCGACCATACGCATTAGAGCAAAAGACGGTCGGGGGGCGAGTCAGTTGTGCTAAACTTGGTGCTAACGCGCGGTTTACCCACGAGCTTGGATGATATCATAACCGCATTGGGGTAAGGCTCAGGGTTTCCCCAGGTTTAAAGTTTGACTGATCGGCGGGTGGCCCGAAATTTTTCAATACCAGATTTTTCTGTCCCTCTTGTTTCCTACTGCGCTGACGTTGGCATAGGATGGATGGGAAAGAGGGGACAAAAAATTCATCTGTGCTCTCCCACCTTTCGGAAGGCAAACCCAAAATGCTGGTCCCGACAGTCCCCCGCCGTTTGTCCGTCCTCCGTCCCGCGCCCGCCAGCTCAGCGCTTATCTTCTAGCCTCGAGGTTATACGCCACGTTTGGTCAAAGGCCTCGACCGGTCCAACCAACCACACCAACGTTGCTGGTTGCCAAAATGTCGGTTGGTGGATGGAAGGCCCCCCCTCCGCCCCTGAGGACCGGGGATTTTGTCCAAGGCTTAGGGTCATTCCTTTTAGGGTTTGTTCCTACGGGCTGACAGCGCTGAAGAAGGGGGTTGAGAAACGTGGTAAGCATGGAGAGACCTTGCGGCTCCTTCCTCTGCGTCCAAAAGTCTATCTATGGACATTCCGAAACAAAGTCATATGCCGTTTTCTCAAAGTCAATTCGTTCGGCAGTTGGTATAGAGAAAGAAGCACTTTTACCAACGTGAATGTCCTCAAATGAGTAATCACCCCTGATGCGACTGTTTTTGCCTCCCCTTACGTACGAAGCGGCTGCAGTTGCAAAACACTGCTCAATAATGCGGTACAAGACCTCCATGGAAAAGAAAAAAAAGGGACAGACAGGTCATTTCGGCCATATTGACCATGTTGCAATGTAAGCCATTGAGATTGGTTCCTAATATTCCAAGTATGCATGAGCCCTGTTCTAGCTGAAAGACGATCGACGTCGGTGCAGCATTCTAGCTAAACTCTATCCCACCGTGACTCGAATATTTATGTCGGTAGCTCTCCGTGCAGCCAACCCATGTCTCGCTTTGATGACAGACTTGCTTGCAAAAGTCAAGCACTTGCAGCTCATTGGTAACAACTTGTTGTTTACTCTCCTCGAACACGACATCGCCGTACATGACACAATAGTCGCTAATTTCGCTTCCTCTGCTAGTAGTTGTGCTGACGATTCACCACATTGATTAGAGCCTCCCCACGACTTAGTCTCCCCAGGTTGATTTCTAGAATGTCGAGTATACGGTCCCAATAGTGGTTGCTCAGCCAGCTGACATGTCTATGCACGCATGTGTCAGTCTTGATCATGTAAAGTTTGTCTCACCATATCCGCTTGCCGTCCAGCAGAAAACCAGGCGGAAATCAAATGCACAGACTTACGGAGTAATCAACAGATTCGGGGCCTTCCATAGCGGATGATCGCTAGGCAGCGGCTCGGGGTCAGTCACATCCACAGCGGCACCCCGGATGAGCCCCGTCTCTAGCGCATGGATCAGAGCGTCTTGGTCGACGTGGCCGCCGCGAGCGATATTGCTCAGAAACGTCTTCTTCTTGCTCATAATGGCAAACTGGCGGCTCGAGATGATGCGCCGCGTCGACTCGGTCAGCGGCAGGCTCACGACGAGAATGTCCAGGTCCTGGCTGATAAAGTTGTCCACGGCCTCGCGCGAGTCGCCGTGGAACCATTTTGTCGGAATCAGCCCGTCGGGGTCGCCCGTCTTGGGCACGCAGTAGCTGTCGTCCTTGCGAGACTCGGCTGTGGCCTTTTCGGTGCGCGTATATGCATAGACCTCCATGCCCATTGCGTCGGCTAGGCGGGCGCATTGCCTACCGATCGCACCATAACCCAAGATACCCCTTTGCAAGAATGATTGTCAACTTGCTGTTACCTGCGTTGTCCAAGCTGTCAAACTTACATTCTTGTCCCTGTTGAATCTTCTATTTTTGAAGCATAGACGGGTTCCCAGTATGCTCGCTTCATCTGAGCCTCAAACCGCGAAAAGTGGTGTTGATGCGAGAGCCATGTGCCAATCACCCACTCTGCAATTTGGGGACTGGAAATACGACTCTTGCATCAGCACATCAACCCTATTCAAAAAAGTGCCAGGCTTTGCAGAATACTCACCCGTGAATGCCGTTCGAGGTGCAAAACATGACCTTTTCATCCTTGTAGCTGGCATGTTGCACCCACTTGTCGGCGCCGGCAGACGTCAACTGGACAAAGCGCAAGCTGCGCAGCAGGTTGGCCGGCGGGGCGGGAAAGCCACAAAACATGGTGAGACCCTCCCAGACGTGCGAGGGGATCTGCTCAAAGGGCACGCTGACTCCCTCGGGAGTGATGGACCGGTACCATTCTATTTGCAGGCCCGGATGCGCTGCCTTGACGCGCGCGATCCAATCCTCGTGGGGATCTTCGGGGAAATAGAGGAGAATCTTGTCACTGCTCGTGACTGGAATCGTTTCTGCCATTTTTTTTTTCAATCAAGAAAGTGTTTGTATTGTAGTGGATTGTATTGGAGACAAAAACACAGGATGCACCAAGAAATCAAATCGCAGAGACGAGGCAGAAGGGCCACAAATTGGTCAGCCCGCAATGCAGGTATGGCGTTATCACCAATCGAGCCGGCGGCCGATGTCGCCGATAACGCCTTTCGGCATCGTCCCGGTGCCTATCTACTATAGAACCCCCGGAAGACCCCCGGCCGATGCCTGCCTGCCGATCATAAGCGATGAAATTGACCTTTGTGCCGGGTCAAGATGACGCATTTGAAATTACCATGCACTAATTAGTCATCTTTTTCTGGATTGACTCCCAAAATCCGTTAGTATGTCCTCACAATGGAATGGTAGCTGATGGATAAGCCACCAAGTCGGAGGCTTCCCCGCCAAAGGCCTATAGTCGAATTATGGGTCAAGTTTCCCAGTCCCGGCTCTAGTCACTGGATAGTATAAAATGGAGGATCACAGCAGCTGTCAGATAAAACATCTTGTTAAACAGAACGAATAGGCTTAGCGACTAGGTACACTGCTTCACAGACAACAAAGATGTCTTCACTTTGCATCAAAATATGCCGAGAATCGATTGTTACGACTATATAACGTCACTAGAGTCTGCAGCAGCAACATTGCAAATAACAGATACTATGTACTTCAGCCATATGCATCGGCCGTCTATCAAGTATTACATGTCATCTATCGGTCTATGGTTGCTGCATGTGTCCGTCCGTCCTGGTGCCCATGTCTTGCACCGGTCCACGCCAGACGACTTGCATGCGACATTGCCATTCAAATGTAGTTCAAGTCGCAGTCGCTAGCATGGTTCTGATAATAGCCCTCACGGTACTTTGGCATAAAGATCTCATCTTCACCCTCCGACCATGCCAAGTCCTCCTCCTCAATTCTCGTCCTTTGCTGAGCTTGGGAGATATCTCCCATGTGATCATTGCAGCATTGACGCTCCCATGCCACCTCCCCCACCACCTCCAATGCTTGCTCAATGAACATCTTGACCTCGTCCTCCTTGTATAGCCCATTGCTCAATTTGAGATCCTCCAAAGGGCGAAATCCAAGGCTATAATCCGAAAACAGAATGATCTCCTTTAGTGCCGCAGACGCCGCCTTGCGCCATGCCGAGGTTACTCCCTTGACCATGTCCAAGGATGACTCGATTGTTCTGGAGATGAAGTCTCTTTGCTTCCGTTTCTTATTTCTGAGAAGCGAGGCATCATATTCAGCCTTGGTCGCCGGAAACTTTTGGAAAATCTCATTGCGGATTGCATCCTTTGAAATCTCTTCTTTGGGATATCCGTCGATGCAGGTGGGAACAAAGTCTCGAATCCAGGTCTTGAAAACTTCTCTCTCTGGGTATTCATGTGTCTGTCAGTAAGACGACGCGGAAAAAACGATTAGACAGTTTCTAAAACGACTGACCAGACATGCTTCTCCCATCTTCGTCTGTGAGATCGGTACCGTAGAATCCTTTGAAGAGGCGACACTTGGTTGTGTACACGAATAGTTCGTCAACATTCTGAAAAGACTCTTGATACACAGGCGCCATTGGGTCATATCCAAGGATACCCAGGGCTTGACTGGGCTCGTCGGTCACAAAAACCTTCTTGGCCCCATCTCTGATCTCGGGGATGCGTAAGAACAGACCTCGCGCGTTGATGACAAGGTCGTACGGGCGCATGATGTTGCGAATCATTGGCATTAAATCCCCATGCGCATAGTACCACATATTCCAGTGGAAAGCCTCGATGCTGTTGCAGATGTGTACATCAATCTGGCAGAAGCGAGGATTCTCTTCAGAATCTGAATAGGCTAGACCGTACGGATCATCGGGCCACTAAAGACATTGACCTGTTAGATACAGACAAGAATCAAACGAGCATCTTCTGGATGAACGCACCGCAACGGCAAACTGGGCGTCGCAATTCACCAGCCCCTCGTACCGAGAATACGTCGCGCCTAAAAGGTCGCGGATACTGTCGACAAACTTGTCGAAATCGACCTTGGAGCTTTGTTCAGTGTCCCAAGCCACGAAAATGTCGACATCGCCAAAGTTCTTCTTGCCGGGCGCTTGAATGGGGGTGGCGACGGCGAGGAAGCGTTGTCGGAGTGCGGCATGGCAGTCGTCTCGCACCCGGTGGTAGACGTTTGGCGGCATCCGAGGGGTAAACAGGTTGAGAGGGTCAATGTGAGAGAATGCTGTGCCGCCCATCGTTGCAGTAGGTCCCATGTGATGCGACGTATCGCTGAAATCAAGTGTTGAATGAAATGTTTCGCAGGGTGAGAGCTACGGCTCAACGGGAAAATGCGTTGGTCCTTTACGTCTTTGGCTCGCATTGACAAACGAGCTTGTGCTCCTAGGCAGCAAACGGGTGCTCTGATGAATTTGGCTGGGACAAACCAAGTTCGAGCCAAAGGTGGAAGGTTGGGTGGTGCATTTCAGCAATGTTGCTCAAGCCAAGCCTAAAGATGGGCAATGCCTATTTGATATCTTGGTATCAGGTCGGACACGATACAAGGAAGAAGGTGAAGTCGGCCAGCCTCGTCAAATGGAAAGAGTGAGCCACAGTTGTGCATGATCGTTCACTCGGACCAGAATCGCATGAGTGTATCAAAAATGAAATCAAGCATCTAATGTAAGCAAACCTTTCTTTCCACTCTCCTTTTGCCTCTGAAACTGATCGCAATCAACAGGATACCCACTGTCAGTTTCTTTGCGAGAGAATGACGTTTAACACATTGCTACTTGCAGATGAGTCACGGTATAGGTAAATGCATATGGGATGCACTCGCAAAAACATTGCCGTTTATGTAATCCAGCAATAACTCGAGGTTTCTCAATATTGTCATCAACTTGACCAAGATTCACATATATTGTGTCTCTATCCATGTGGTTAAAAATTGGAAATCATCTGACTTGCTTTACTTTTGTCCCATATAAATCGCCAACTAAGATGCAGCACCCCCAAACTTGGTGAGCCACTCGCCATATGCCTTCTTTTGCTTATCGTGGTCCTTCTTGAGCTTCTTCAACTGGCTCTTGGGAACCTCGCTCCCGTCCTTGAGCTTTGTGGGCATACCTTCTCCGTCCCACTCGCTATACTTCTCTGCCGCCTCTCCTGTCTTGTACATCTCCTCAGGCTTCACCTTGGCCTTTTCCCATCGCTCTGCCTCGGCGCGTTCTCTAGCTAGCCTGGCCTCCTCCTTGGCTTGAGCCTTGGCAGCTGCTTGGGCGGCCTTTTCCTCTCGCGCGGCAATGAGCTCCGAGGTGGGAATGAACTTGATCAATGATGGCTCGTCGGGGCGGTCATCCAGGTAGACACCCAGGTTGGTGAGGTCAAAGTCGCGTATCCTGTCGCTGAGGGTCAGGATGGACTTCTTGGCGTCAGGTGCTGCGGTCGGCGCGATGCGGCGGAGTTCATCGCGCAGCTTTGATACGCCCAAGAGATAAGGGTAGGCAAGCTGTTCGGGATCTCTATTGCCGGCTTTGGCAAAGGATTCTGATTCTTCATCGGGGTTCTGTGTGAGCAGGCTAGTGATCCCATCAGAGTTGGGCAGATTCAAGGCCTGCACGTCCTTTTTCACAGTCTCGTAGACGGCCTTGTAGGGCGCGACTGCCGCGGCGGGTTCCAGGTTGGCGGCTGCAGCGGCCGACACCCAGCCAAGTCCATCGTAGGGGGCTCTCGCGTTGGCATCAAGGCCAAGGATGCCAATGATCTTGGTGGCCCACCTAGCAGTAGCCTCGAGGGACTTCAAGTCTGCATCGGATTTGTGCTCGCCAATGTGGATGTTGGCCTTGCGAATCACCTCGCCAATGGCGCGCATGACGGCCGGGGTATCAAAAGAGTTTACGAGCGCAGCCTCCGTGTCCCGCTTGGCTTGCTCGAGATCAGCAGCGAGTCCTTCCGCAGGACCATCAACCACGGAAATGTTCTTGATTTGAGAGTTGATGGCCGAAGCAGTGCCCCTAGCCTCGAAGATCAAGGCTTTCGTGTTGACAAAGAAGTTCTATACATGGTCAGCAAAATGATTGCAACTCTTGCAACGGCACACTTACGTTGACGGTGCTTTCCCAGCTATCGGCAGCGGCTCTCATATCTGGTGAAATTTCAACTCCATCGTTCCAGCGACCCATCAAGAACACAATTCTCATGTTTCGAGCCGTATATGTCGAGGCCAGTGCATCCTTGATGGTCTGGAAGTTCTTCAAGGACTTGGACATTTTGGAGCCGCTAATGGACAAGTGGCCCATGTGCAAAAAGTTGTTGACCCAGTGGTGCTCGTGACCCCCTTCGCAGTAGTATGCCTCGCTCTGGGCAAGCTCATTGTCGTGGTGAGGGAACGCAAGATCGATACCTCCAGAGTGGATATCCATTTGACCACCCAGCACATCGGAAGCCATGACGGAGCACTCGATATGCCAGCCTGGCCGACCGTTGCCCCAGGGGCTCGGCCAGTACGGCTCGCCGGCCTTGCTCTTCTTCCACAGCGCAAAATCACCCGAGCCCTTCTTGCCTCCGAGGTTCTTGGACAAGGAGCCCTCACCGTCTTCTTGAAGGGCCTTGTCATTTCGGCTCTCTGGCTTGAGTCTGGCGTATGGGTTGCCGGCCTTTTCGAAAGCGGCAATGTCAAAATAAACGCTTCCCTCGGCTTCGTATGCAAAGCCCTTCTGCACCAGACGTTCCACAAAATCGGCAATCTGGGGGACGTATTCCGTTACGCGCGTAATGACATCGGGTCTGAGGACATTCAAGTTGTCCATATCGTCGGTGAACTCCTTCTCCATGTATTGTGTCAGATCGGTAAAGATGGTCTGGTCGCTCGTGTCAATGGTCTCCTTGTGCAGGGAGTCCAAGTATGGCAACAAGATCTCATCTGCCATGCCAAAAACACTGTTCTTGTTGATGGCAATGACGGCTTGTGTCATGTTGCTAATGTGCATCTTGAGCTTTGCCTCGTTGTCGCCAGGCTTTCCCTCTCCGGTGAGAGTACCTCCCGCCAACACACTCCCGTATGCAGCATCTCGTCGTTGAATGTAGTTGTTGGTATCGAGTTCGGGACCGTCTTCGACCAGAAGAAGAGGCAGGTTGCTCTTGGCGTAGGCCTGGAAAGCCGCCTTGGCCAGCTCATTGACCTTTTCCTCCGAGTGACCCTTTTTCTTCTCGACATCGAGCAACCGCTGTCGTCTGGCCTTGATGATGATCTTGTCGTCAATGTCGGTAATGTTCATGACAAACTTGACCTGGAAGCCAAAGTAGTCGCGCAGAATGCGACGGATGATGTCGGTCGAGACATAGTTTCTGGCGTGTCCAAGGTGGGACTGGTCGTAGACGGTCGGACCGCAGGCATACCACGAGATCTTGCCAGCCTCGATGGGCTTGAAGGGCACGGGCGGGCCCGGCTTGAGTGAATTGTGCAACTTGATCGCATCCATGGCGGGGAGCTTGGTGAAGCCTCTTCTTGCGACGAATTGAGTGGAGAACTGGCGCTTGACAATTCGCAGAAAAGTAGTCATCAAGTCAAAGAAGAAGGGAAAGGGAAAAAGGAGTGACGAGAACACACGAGGTCCCGAGGGAGAGGAGGGTTTCAGCAAAGACGTGTCACATAAAGTGCACAAGAAAGAAAAAAGAAGGGTCAGCGCGTGGGAAGGGGCTTTGATTGTAATTCCTTCTTCCTCTTGAGTCACCACAGTCACAGTCGCACTGCATCCAATTGCGCAAAGCTAAAATGCACCAAGATCGGGTCTTTGCTGCGACGACCCGCTATAGCCTTGCATTTACAGGGGGATCTCGGGGTCAGCACAGCGACTTTATTCGCCAGAGTCAGCCACTAAATGATGAAATCGGGTGCCCATACGAGCACCCCGCACTCTGTTGCCATTCAGCCTCGCCTGAAATTCCCATATCGACCCCCACGACCCCTCCAAATGTTCTTTTGTGTTCCAGTCAAACTCCTGCAGCCGAGATATTTCAAGACCAAAACTCTATCTTTGACCTACGTTATAATCAAATTGGAGATTTCCCTAAATACGAGGACATGCACTAGAAAACTTAACATCTTGTCTATTTTACCCTGGATTGGCTCTTGACCGCTGGCTTACGTAGCACAGAGGAGTCCCAGTCCTTGGGCGCAGCGCCAAGATGGAGTCTTGTCCCACTTCCAGAAACGTTCTAGGTTACGTGGATGTATTTATGATCCATCCCGACTGCCCGACTGCCCGACTGCCCGACTGCAGCTAGTCACCTTTGATTTGACTAATATCACGGAATTAACTATTCTTCTCTCCTAGATTAATTCATCTCAGTAGCCTTCCCTCACCAGCTTTTCTTGATCGAAGCTCCTTCCCTGCCTCTGCTCTGTCGGTGACGAATGCAGACGTGTCACGGAACTATTGTGACCCGGATGCGCTTTGCCAGCAAGAAGCCTTCAACAACGCTGAAAGCACATCATATCAATAAGCGTTTTCCATCTTATTCTTTTAGTTGAAACTTGAGTATATAGGTGTCCTATTTCGAATCTTTACCTATGTATTTCTTTTCCTAATAGGAGAACATGACAATAGATAGTATCATCGCCGAACCCACTAGAATAGCAACTGACAATGCCGACCATCCAATTGGCCACTTGACCAAAGATGCCCTGGGAATCATATTCAACCTTTTACTGCCACAAATTCCGAGCTAAACTTGTAATCGATATAGCCTTCTGGTGTCTGGCCGTAGTGAGTCGCAGGGTCAGAAGACTCGAACGCAATGTCATTTGCGACTCTGTGTGGAAGATCTGGATTCGAGATGAAGGGCTTTCCAAATGCGACAACCACATCGTGGTCCTTGTAGTCAACATCCACTGCCTGTTTTGCCGTGCGGGTGTTGTAACCTCCCGCTACCACGACAGGACTGGCATTGCCGTAGGCCTGCAGTAAGAAGCTCACGCTGGGTCCATCCCTTGTCTCGGACTCACAAGCGTGGATGTAGGCTAGATCGAGCTTTCCAAGCTCTTTGGCGAGGTAGGCGAATTGTGGTAGGGGGTCAGACATGCCCATGTCCTGATATTTGCTCCATGGACTGAGGCGTATCGCGGTGCGATCGCTGCCTACGGCTTTGGCCACGGCGCGGGTTACTTCGAGGGCAAATCTGGATCGCTTCTCAATGCTGCCGCCCCAGTCATCAACCCTCGTGTTGGAGACGTCTTGGATGAATTGATCCACCAGGTATCCATTCGCGCCGTGGATTTCTACACCGTCGAACCCAGCGGCAATGGCGTTTTGAGCGGCTTTTGCAAACGCCGATATGGTGTCGCGGATCCCCTGCTCTGTCAAGGCTACAGGATAATGCATCTCGTTGCTAAACGGGCTCTTCATGGGGACATCACTGCTCGACATTAGTTGATACCCTTGCTGTGCCAAAAAGCCTGGATTCGCAGACCGGCCGAGAGCCGCCATCTGCAAGAATATATAAGACCCCTTATCATGCACGGCATCGGTCACTTCTTTCCAAGCCGCGATTTGTGAATCGGTGTAGATTCCCGGAATGTTGGGATAGCCACCATGCTCAGGGCTGATGATGGTGCCCTCGGTTATGAGAAGTGTTCCAGGAACAGAAGCACGTTGCCCATAGTATTCCTTTACCGAGGGCAGCGGCGTCTGTTTATCATCTGTCCGCGTGCGGGTCATTGGAGCAAGGGCTACACGATGGTTGAGGGTAACGCGACCCAGTCGGAGAGGAGTGAGGAGTTTTGACATGGTGTTCAACTAGAATGATCGTCGTATCGTATTTGATTGTGTACAGAGTTGAACTGGTGGACTCGGCAGGGCGCTGTATCCGCAAAATTGAAAAGGCGAATGATAGGACGATACTATGAATGATTTTGGCTGTCAAATTGATATTGATAGATGAGCTCAAGACATGTTATAAGATGAGTGCGGCGGTACAAATTGTAAAACGGCGAGTAAATTCCTCCGCAACATAACTCTCAATTTGTCAGCCTCATACTTCTGCAAAATCCTTGAGACTATGAAAGTCTCCGTACATCATGTGCGATGTATTGAAATGCTCCGAGTCTAGTCCCTTGTCCGTTCGACTATTTCGGAATGCAGATAGGTCAAGCATGTGTGGAGCTTGGTTTGGTTATGGCCAAGAAACCACACACATCTGCTACCGATAAATGCATTGATAGAATCATGATTGTGATAAATACGCAAGCTTCCGGCTGCCAGTAATTGGATAGCTGGTAATGTTCCGAGTGATTATTCGATATCACCCACTATCTACCGCAAGATGACAAATCCATCAATTCCGTGAAAGATCAGATCACACAAGACATGACATGTTGCGGAGAATAAGGACATGTGTTCAATACGTTTTTCAAGAGACGAATGACGTGCGACTCAGATTGCTTCAGCAAGCAAAAGGGTTCGAGCTCTGGGAAGAAGATTTCGCACCTAGCACACGAGAGTAGATGAAGACGAAATGATATCAAAACCCTCCTCCTAAAAAAAAAACTAAAAAAAACTGGTGGTTTTATCCAGAATACATGTTCAACACGAGAGCTATCAGGACGAGTAACATCGATCCTGAACCATGTGCTTGGTCTTCTCAGACGCATGCAAAGGAGAATGCAGTGGACAGCCAGTGTGGGTAATAAAGTACGACGACTCGTTGGGTCCATGCTTATGTTCCCGTCAGCTGATGCACAATGGCAAAATACTGAAGACTCTGCAAGTGATAGATTTTCTTCATTGTTGCCTCTATCATTTCATATGTGTGAGTATGTTTCCTGATCTGGAAGGAATTGAAGATGCCTCTTTGCTCAAAAGCAAGGCAGAAATCATCGTTGATGGCGATGAGAAAACATGAAAAGTCTACGGCACGAATTTGAATACTTAGTAAGCCGCACTTTTCGAGATTCGCTCGGCCCTTCGGCAATTGAAGAAAAGTCCAGCTTACAATAGCGCTTTAGCAGCCGCCCCGCAAAAGCTGGGGGACCAAAGTAAGTGATTCCATATAGTCTTTTGATCCACCTTACCCAAAGTGGGTAGAACTGTATCAATTGCCGGCAGTGACCTGAATAATCCAGGTACCAGAGATGTGTGCGAACAAATCGTGACGTTTTACTTGAGCATTTCGCTACTCGCGAATTGTGTCACAACTAGAAAGGGAAAGGTCGTGATACACATGTATATGTATACTATATCTACAGGCATATAAAGAATCAATCATACCTGAGACTTACTTCTCATTTCTCGTTTTCACAGACATCTTTCAAAAAGAATTTCAAAATCATTATACTTTTTCAAAACAAAATTTCAAGATTATCAACTTGAATCCATTCAAAATGGCCATTACCGTAGGCATCGCCGGCATCACTGGCAAGTTTGCTCGGCTGGTTGTGAACCACCTTCTCAAAGAAACCGAGGTGCAAATCCGCGGATTTTGCCGCAACGCCAACAAGCTGCCAGAGGAGACGCGCACCAGGCCCAATATAACCATCATCGAGGGCGAGGCGACTGACGTCGACAAGCTGCGCCAATTCGCACAGGGTTGCGACGTTGTCGTCTGTTGTTACATGGGCGACGACAATTTGATGATAGACGGGCAAAAGCTTCTGATTGACGCCTGCGAGGTCGAGAACGTGGTTCGCTACGTCGCCAGTGATTACTCCCTCGACTTTACCAAGCTCGAGTACGGTCGGCACCCTACCAAGGACCCCAGTAAGCACATCAAGGAGTACTTGGAAACCAAGAAGACCATCAAAGGTGTTCACATTCTCATTGGCGCCTTTATGGAAACTTTCTGGAGCTCATACTTTGGCGTTTTCGACGCCAAGGAATGCACGCTGTCTTTCTATGGCAGTGGCCATGAGGTCTGGGAATCGACAACCTACGACACGGCGGCACATTACACGGCCGCCGTTGCAATGGACCCAGGAGCTACGGGAGTCCTGCATTGTGAGTAAAATCATGATTGAAAATACCAGATATTTAGCTCTGACATGAATGTGTGTATTCATAGTCTTGGGAGACCGAAAGTCTATTCATCAAATTGCAGATGAACTTGAGCAAGTGTATGGCAAGCGACCTCGGCTAGAACATCGAGGCTCGCTCGAAGAACTGTACACCACCATGCAGGCAATAGCCCGAAAGGATCCCGCCAACGTGTATGCTTATATGGCATTGTAAGTTTCTCACAAAAATCAAATTCCAAAATAGATGGGGTCGTCATGAGACTAATTCCAGGCAAAAGGTTCTATCAATACTACTGCACGAACGGTCAAACATATTTGAAGCAAGAACTGGACAATCCACGATACCCTCAAGTTTCTCCAGTCACGTTCAAAGCGTTTATGCAGTCTCACAATTTGGAGACTCTGAACGAGGAGTATCAGACTGTTGGCACAGGAGTCTAGTGGTGTGCATATGGAGTCATGACAAGTCATTGCCTACGTTTACGTATCGTTTTCTCCATATCAGAATATATAATCGTAGCAACTAAACGATCAATCAATGGGATTGCTAGCCGAATGAAAATGACTCAATTTGAGCAATAGCAATTTTCTAGTCAGTGTCCATTCTATCAGTAGGCCCATTACGATCAAATCGAAATGGTATTCGCATTTGTTGCTAAGACCGCGTCAAAGAAAACATATTCCACAATACCATGCTAACAAAAGCCGACAACCATCATCGACATCATCAGATTCGGGACTCTAGACAATGCAAAATCGAAATATATGTCGCTAATATCAGATGCATTAGTGCATGGAACAATCCTCGCCTGATCCATTCCGGTCCATAGATGGAGAGCTGCATGCGGGGAGAAATGTACCAAGCATGCAGACCACGGTATCTACTCTAGGCATTAGGCATAGAGTGATCCAAATATCAAGGTACTCGAAGCCAAAATTGGAGGAAAATATGCTCAATTCAGGGTCCTAGAAAAGCGATTCTACCACTATTTACGACAAGAGTTCACCACTTTGCTTCCAGATTTTCTTTTTCTAGTGTTTGAGAGAACACACATCTTTACAAAGAATTACCTCATCGCCCTCATCAGGATCTACCGTTACCTTGATTGGCTATCAGGTTCTACGGGCTTTGCAGTTGCCTATAAACCGACTTTTCATGGTTTCTGTCAGATTCACAAATCATCGGAACATGTCTCTCCTAGTCTTGTGGTACAGTGGCTGTGTTCACTCAACGCACACAATATGCCAAAACATTTCAAATTTTGTGTACTTCGGCTTTGACAAAAACCTCCTTCATTAGACATTTTCACATCTTGATTTAGCTAAGACCAAACCATGCAAGATCCAGCTTGGGGTGAACAGGGACCGTGTGACCAACTCCTTGAGCAGAGTAGCCTACAAGAGTTGTGCCGTCACCATATACCATCCTAGTATACCCGGTCGTGGGGTAATCTGTGACGTTCTTCGTAAATGAGACATTTAATAGTGCAGACCATTCCTTCAACTGCTCCGCGAGGTTGGCATAGAAGACGAGGTTGTCAGCTGTGCCGTGCCATGTTTGCATACGCCCATATGTACCATTGTACTCGGGATACATGGCGCGTACCTGCTCTGCCCACTGAGCACCTGTTTTGTGAACGTCCCCATCCGGGCAAGTATGATTTGAATCGGCTGGGCTATTGCCTGGAGAGCCAGCCAGACAACCAGCAGCGACACCAGAATAACAAGAAGCTGCCTTGAAAACGTCGGGATAGACAGCCATGACGACGTTGGTCATCATGCAGCCCGACGACGAGCCAGTGACAAAGATCTGGTCAGGGTCTGCGTTGTACTGTTCTTGGAGGTAGGATGCGACCTGAGCCAGAGCCTGGCTTTGGCTGCCGCCGTCGTGGGTGAGAGATGAAGTTGACGACACATCCCAGCAATTACTGTCATTTTTGCTGCTCGGATACACGACCAAGAATCCCTTTTCCTCTGCATAAGTGCCGTAATTGGCTTCTCGTTGATAGTATTCTGACCCAGAACCACCGCAGCCATGAAGCTATACACGGATTTAGTACAAATATTTTGTTCAAAATCGAGAGGCGAAATTGATGGTCGACTTACCGCAAAAACCACAGCTGGGCTGGTTGCCACTTGGTCAGGGACGTAGAGCTGGACTGTCACTTTTGCCGAACTCTCCAATGAACCCCACCCTGTCACGGTCTGCAATGTCTTTGCCCCATGAGCGATTGTCGCTAGGGCACCAATGGCAATAGCCAGGTTTCGAAGGTGCATCATGGCGAATATAGTGAGAGATGCGATTATATGGGCGTGGATCGGACAACATGGAACAGTCATGGAAAGCTCATCTTCCACATCTTATAGTTTTCGCAACGCATCAACGTCTCATCGAAATTCATTATTCAGTCAATCAAAATATTCATGCCGCAATGCTTTTGAGTACTCGAGGGGAAGGTGTCACGGCCATTTGAATGTGACGTGCGCCAAAAATACATTTTTCATTTGATTTCTACCAGAGCTGCCGACACGAACTTGGATTTGCATATTTGCAGGCGCATCTATACAACAAGGGCGCCATCCAGGCCAAATTTTTCCACCTCTCTCTCACTTTCAACAATTTGGGAAACCATCATATAATATCAAATGGGAAATCTATTATGAAGCTAGCTTGAGCATCTCTAGTAAAGGCAGATGTGGCTGTTTTGAAGAATTAGGAAGGTGTCGCTTTCAAATGTTGCCGAACCAACCGGAACTGTACATAATTTCATATTAGCCGGCCGTGTTCGGAAGCTTTAGCGAACACGGCTTATGTATCGGCATTTCTGCCAAGCGGCGCATATTCGACAACATAATGATATGGTGCTCAGCTTTCGAGAACCAAGATCAATTTCCAACAATAAAATTGTACAAGTGTGCCTGCGGTACTTCTTTCATCCGACCAGCACTTGGGGCTGGATACGACCTACGTAAGCACGCTGACGTAACCTCCTTGAATTTGGCTGCCCGGAAGACTTCTGATAATGAGCCCCACCTGATTCGTGCACAGTGCCTACTACTATGTATATAGGTGCGCTATGGCCGTCGGCACCGGCGCTCCATGATAAGGTGAACGACCTTACTTATTTACTGAGGCAATATTGCATCCGGGCTTTTCTGATGAACAAAGTGAACTTGAAAAGGCTTGGAACCGTCCAAAACTATCGTAGCCTCGTAGTTGGGAAGCTCGTTGAGTCGGGACTCGAACATTGGCCAGTCAAACTTTTCCTCCCAATGTCTGGCTATGCGTCGAATTATTTGGACGGGCGGTCCCCGGCTCCAA
This sequence comes from Pestalotiopsis fici W106-1, assembly GCF_000516985.1. Taxonomy (NCBI): domain Eukaryota; kingdom Fungi; phylum Ascomycota; class Sordariomycetes; order Amphisphaeriales; family Sporocadaceae; genus Pestalotiopsis; species Pestalotiopsis fici. Next base: position 1,462,998 of record NW_006917098.1, read on the forward strand.
TCGTCTTCTTCTCCATCTGGCAGTCGTGAATCGGAAAGTTTTTACTTGAGTCTCTGCACATCAGCTGGAGAGACTGCAATCTTGTAAGGTCGGATATTCGTTGCCATGCTGACTTGGATCAGACTGTAGATGCAGTAAAAGTTGGTCTCCGGGTGACAGCTCTGAGCAAGCCCTGTTCAAGTGTAACCCCAAGACCAAAAGTGCTGCGTCTCTGCATTTAAGTAGGTATTTTTCTTTTGGCTGAATCAAAAATCATTCAGGGATTCACGTGTCGATTGGATAGGGCTGGGCCTGCTGTGTGGAGGCCGCTTTGGTTCGAGCATGGAATAAATTGATTATCTTGCGCGAGTCTCCTATTGTCCATTATGAACGGATCCTCTGTCTATATGACCGGGCCACTGAGCTGGTGCATTATATCGTCTCGAGTCGATATAACTGCGAGTAAAATGTACATTAATCGATCTTGACGTCTATATGGAGGACTACGAAGAGAGTTGAACCTAGCCGTGCGTCAATCAAATTCAAAGTGATGTCGCACGGACATTCTTTACCAACGAGTGTAGCTGAAGCTTATCTCATGGTAAGAATAGAGATCGAGTCGTGCTGTACACGTGAAATGGAGAGACTGCCGACGCAATTAGTACCATTCACGCCGATGGAAATGGAGCAGGCGTAGAATTACCGAATCTACGAAACAAAATCCGCGTCAGAGGTGCAAATGATCCGTCATTTGGTGTTGGCATGATGCTAGTAAGATGGGACACAAAAGTGTGAACGGTGTTGACAACAAGTGCTTATTGTGCTACAAAATAAAGGTTCCATTAGCTTTGAACAGAACACGTAATAGTGAGACTTTAGGATGTAAGCCTCTGGCACCCTTCTACGGATATAAGTATGTAAAAACTGTAATAATAGATGATCAATGGGTCTTATCTATCACAGAGACTAATTCCTGGCTTTTGATTGTAGTGTAGAAGTTTATTGTCATTGGAGTGTATTGCAACACGAGCACAATCAAGGTGCTTGTACAGTGTTATTATGGTACGAATCACTGTTTGTTCGTAAATCTTTGGTAAAGGTTCGGACAAGCTCTCAATGTGTCTGATACCGACCAGAGACAGTCGCCATAAATACCCAATCCCTTAAGCAATAGTATCATACTTTTCCTCGAATCGCTGTGAGACCTATTCACCAATTAGCGATCTAACCAGTCGGCCCCGGATCGTCGCGGGAGCACCCGTGGCAAGTCTACTGCAGATCTCCCTCAAGGGACCAGTACTATCCGGTGATATCCGATTTCGCCGAAACGCAGTCTAGGAAAGCAAGTACTTTGACTTTTCGCAGATAATGACAGGTCAAATGGCTCCGGTGTATAAGAAGGATGGTATTCCACCTCCGCATTGTGTTCATTGCAATTCTCAACTTCATGTTTATTAAGCTCCAAATCCCTCACCCGTCTTCTCTTCGCTCACCTTGACGGCTACATCTCCAACAAATAGTGACAATGTCCAAGAGTATCGTAAATAGTGTTCCCTACCCCTTTCACTTTGGAAAGAATCAGGTTCAAAAGCCCGGAAAAGCCGGAGAGCTGGAAAATGTCAACGTTGCCTTGTCAAATGTCCGTGGCAGGACCCCCTCTATTCAAGCCTCGCGTCTGCGCACCATGATGATTGAAGCATCAAAGAGCCCAGAAAAGATTCTTGCTCACTGCTGCACGTACGATGGTCTGACTTCGCGGCTGGTCGAGGAAGCCGGGTTCCCCGCGATATTCTTGGCCGGTTATGCTGTGGCCAGTTCCTACGGTCTGCCTGATACCGGGTATATTGCCATGGCCGAAATGTGCGACAAGATCCAAGAGGCCGCTCGGCAGACCACGATTCCCATCATGGTCGATGGCGATACCGGCTACGGAAGTCCGCTCAATGTCAAGAGAACAGTACAGAGCTTCGCCAAAGCTGGTGCTGCCGGTATCATGATCGAGGACCAGACCTGGCCGAAACGCAAGTCACATGGTTTTAAGACTAGATTATCACAACTACTAATCTTCGTCTAGGCTGCGGACACACAAAGGGAAAATCAGTCGTGTCGAGAGGTGAGGCGTATGCTCGGATCCAGGCGGCCTGCGACGCTAGAGATGAGGGTCAGGATATCTTTATTCTGGCACGCACAGATGCTCTTATCCTTGGCTGGGAGGAAGCCATTACGAGGGGCCTCGAATTCAAGCGCATTGGAGTTGACGCCGTCTTTGTTGAGGCTCTACCGGATCGAGCTGCCATGGCCAGATGTGTCAAGGAGCTTGACATGCCCGTCTTTGCCAACAGTCAGTACTGTCATCATTTGAGCTGGATATAGGAGATATTAACTCATCGTCGCAGTCATTGAAGGCGGACAAACGGAGAATCTATCAGCAAAGGATCTTGCCGAGCTCGGCTTCTGCGCAGTTGCCTACCCGTGGACTCTTGTAGCTGCCCACCTGAAGAGCGTCCGTGAGGCTCTCGAAGCACTCAAGCAGAGCATGACTATCGGTGCTCCTCCAATGATTTTGTCCTACTCGGAAGTATGTGAGGGCGTTGGATTCAACAAATACTGGGTACGTTCAAGTCGAGGCCGCGTTCCTATATCAAGTATTACTAACAGCTCAATACTCTATAGGATGAAGAAGAACGATACAAATTCGATGATGATGATCTCTTCTCAAAACCTGCTCGTAGACCTGCGCATTAAGCCCCGCCCTTGCAAAGAGCTCCAATTCAGGGATGCATGTAACTTCAAAGTTGACCAGGATCTGGAATGCAATGCAGGAGGACCTACAGTCAAGAATAGTGGCACGGACATGCAACAAGTGCAATGCACGGCTGTATGCCAACAATTGGTTATGAAAATTTATCGTATTCTGCAGCCTTATTTTGATATGGCATCACAGTTCCCATCCCCTCATCACTTGCAACAGTGACAAACTGGATCAGGCGACCCATGTAAGCATTTGCCACATGCCCAGATCAATGAATTTGGCGTCAATGTTCTTTATTTAGGTAGCTATAACACAATTTCCGAGTTGCCGGTATAATACCGTTGGAACGCATTTGGAATTGTCGGAGATGTTGATGCAACTACAGAACTTTTATCAATACCTGTGACTTTTTACGAAATACATCGCTTTGGAATGCAGCAGCCTGACGGCGAATTATAATGATTGACTTAGCATTATCCGGTAAACAAGCAATGGGACTATACCCTTGGATCCAATTAAATCAAATCCGGCTTACGGTTATTTGCTCACAAATCCAACAAATGTTTAGTGCTGATTTGCCTAGAGTTGTAAGTCGTACTCATCAAGTAAATTTGCTGAATTGATTCCTAAGGCTGGTCAGCTGGTGATGCCGTGAAAGTGATACACAAACATGGAGCGAGGCTTGCCTTGATCAAGCTGCTGTCAAGGTGCTGCCAGCTCAGATCGCTTCAAGTTGTCTGTCAAAACTTGGCAGCGGTAGATGTAGCTAGCCCTACGTGGCATTGTGGGTGTGCGAACCCTGGTGATTGACATTGCTGACGCCAGATTGGGCTTCTCTAGGTGGAGGACAGTATAATGTGACCCGCCGACCCCCAATCATCTCTGCTGATGGTGTGATATACACCACGCTTTGATGCAGTAGAAACTTTGCACCAATGATGGCAAATTGGAATTGATAAGGCACGGGTAAATGATTCCTGATCAATTTTGGGAACAGGCTTGTTAAAACGTTCTTTTCTAGTAGGCCAAGGACGTTCTTCATACAGAGCGGTACTGGCTTTGGCACTATGGCGTGATATCTGGAGATCTCCACCTTTAGGTGAAATGATCTGACTCTATTCCTATTCATTGTGCTTCTTTTTGCACAAAGCCGAGAAGCCAAGAAATCACCTGCACGCTGCACTGTTCTGATATGCCGGGCGGGGTCCAATATTTCCTGCACGCAGAGTCTTGCCCCGCAGCTCGCTAATAGCTGCCAGGTCCATACTCGCCACATTGACATATTCTTCTATTAAAGACAGCAGATCGACCGTTGAAGTTGGCTACTCTCATATAAAGCTACCTATACATAGATTCTCAGAAAGGGTATATAATTTCTGCAGCACCGCAGCTCTCTACTTGATTTTGAATTATTCTTACTCGCCATCTTCGCACTTGTTGAATTGCAACCATGGAGACAATTAACATTGACAGTCTGGTAGTCGGCGCTGGAATGTCAGGCATCTACGCCACACACAGGCTCTCGCGCATGGGACTCTCTGTCAAGTGTATTGAAATCGCAGGCGATGTTGGCGGCACTTGGTACTGGAACAGATATCCCGGAGCCATGAGCGACACCGAAACCTATCTGTACCGCTTTTCATGGGACAAGGAAGATCTCCAAACCTATCCTTGGTCGCACCACTATGTTTACCAACCGGAAATCTTGAAATATCTACAACACATCACGGACAAACATGGATTGAGACAATACATGCAATTCAACACGGAAATGACAGCTGCCGTCTGGGACGACACGGCCAAGAGGTGGCAAGTGACTCTATCCACTGGACAAGTCATTTCTGCACGATACTTGATCACCTGTTTGGGAATCTTGGCCAAGGCAAATTGGCCCAAAATTACAGGACTTTCGTCATTTGCCGGTGAACTCGTGCACACATCGCGATGGGATACCAACATCAATTTGGAGGGCAAAAGGGTGGGCATCATTGGCAACGGGTCTACGGGAGTTCAAGTCATGACGGCGATTGCCCCAATCGTCAAGGAGCTCAAGTCATTCCAGAGGCATCCTCAATACTCGGTTCCCAGCGGACAAAAGCAAGTCCCAGAGGGCTATCGGGACACGATCAATGCCAACTACGAGAAGATCTACGACGAACTATGGAACTCTGCCATGGGGTTTGGCGTCCCCGAGTCAACCCGGAAAACCATGGAATCCACGCCCGAAGAACGCCAAAAGGCCTTCCAGGAAATGTGGAATCAGGGTAACGGTTTCCGCTTCCTGCTGAGCGCCTTTGGGGATTTGCTGTGGGATCGAGAGGCTAATGAGGAGGCCTGCAAATTCATCCGTTCCAAGATTGACGAGATTGTAACGGACCCTCGCAAAGCCGCCGCCCTCAAGCCGTACGAATTATACGCCCGTCGGCCTCTATGCGACGCTGGGTATTATGACATCTTTAACCATGACCATGTCGATATTGTCGACCTGCGGGAAACTCCCATTACGGAAATTGTTCCGACCGGAATCAAGACTTCTGATGACCGGGTACACGAGCTCGATGTCCTGATATGCGCCACTGGGTTTGACGCTGTCGAAGGCCAGCACCTGCGCTTGCGCATCGTTGGACATGATGGATACACGATTCAGAAACACTGGGAGAACGGCCCGACGGCCTATGGCAGTATCGCGTGTCCTGGATTTCCCAACATGTTCATCGTGGCCGGTCCTCAAGGCACGTTTGCCAACTTTCCCCCAGTGATTGAGCTCGAAGTCGATTTCATCATGTCTTGCATCGAGCATGCCGAGAAGGACACTGCCTCTCCAACTGCCGAGGCAAACGGAAAAACCGCAAATGGTGCCTCGTCTGACCAGCGCCGCACCATTATGGAAGCATTGCCCGACGCCGAAAAGGCATGGGTAAAGCACTGTGAAGACCTCATGGCCGGCTCACTTCTCAAGGAAGTCCCCAGTTGGATCAATGGAGTCAATGTAGCAGGACGCAAGGCGACCACCAACTTTTACTTTGGAGGTCTCAAAGGCTATAGCGACTGGATGAAGAAAGAGATAGCGGATGGTCTCAAAGGGTTTCAGAGAATTTGATAGTTGATCTGTTTGATGTATGCGTCTAGCCAAGTTTGTATAGTATGAAAGAGAATTCACTAGATGTAAATCTGTTACGGCTCGCATTAGATGCGTTGTCGGCTGCTGTTGGATTGGCGATGATAATGCAAACCTGTGCGATGCACTATGGTGGATCAATGTCCGGAAAATATGAAGGGACGGTTATCATGAATTGCTACATGTATTATGCATTTTTTTTCTAAATGTGTTTTAGACACTGCGAGATCAATCTATACATTCTCAAATAAATGCGTTGCTACTGGAACCTGCATATAAAGTTCTGACGCGTTTTACATTGCATTTCTTTGACTATCGGGCAGACTGCAAGAGAAACGGCAAAGCTTTGGGGATGGGATGATTTGCCTTGCCATCGCCCAGGGTTGCGATGTTGCACAAGATGCCATTAAGCAGATCGAACCGTTGGCACAGCGCACACAATAGGGCAACCCTAGCGGAGCGCAAGCCTCTATACTCCGATTCTCAAAGCCGATTGATGGGCAGTGGCTACTCAAGTCCGGTATATGGCGGCTTCTCAAGAAGCCTTGACCCATTCAATTCCGATGATGAACAGTTTACCATCAGACCATGGCTATGATCTTTTTCAAACGAATCAAAACCAATTGCGGGACATATGAACACTTGGATTAGATTTGCGGAGACCTCAGTGAAAACTTGCAGTCCTGCCTCGCTCAGTTTACGCGCATTAAAAGACTGTTTGAACTTGCCGTTTATAGGCCTTAGATGCTGCGGGGGTAACTGAGTCGTTTCTAGACTGGTTCATGACATCCTGGCCACATCGTCCTGAAATGTAAACTGTAAAGTGACACATGCAAATGGTACAGAGCAGACCAACGATCTCTTGGCAGTAAAGGTTCATGGCAGAAGTAACATGACCTACAAACAAGAAAAAGCTCGACGGCATCGGCGCAACTCTGGCTCCAAGCTGTCCGTATCACTGCCAGTAAGGTGCACCACAGTGGCATGGCAGCGTGGTGATGATTACAGTTGTGCCGTTCGATTTTTGAAGCACCACTTTTGAGGGTTTTGGCGTTGAGCACTCGCGAGAGATGCGACGCGTTATATTTGGTTCTATTTAGCGATTGAAACGAGGTTTCCGTGGCGTACAGTGGGGTTATATTGCGGAGCCCTGGCCCGGACCGGGAGCGGCAAATCCCACCTAGACTTTCAGGGTCGTCCGTTGTCGTGAATGCCGACGAGCGAAACCCGGTCTATTCGTCGCTGGCCAAGGGAATCGCGAGTGTTCCTGCGCCAAGATTTCCCAGGAATTGGTTATCGCGTTGCAAGATATATGGCAAGGTTATCCAGATTAGGCCTCATTTCTAGCCCCTTTACCAAGTCGATGCTCTTGGTTGAGTGTGTCTAGAGACATCGAATGCCGGGGGCCAAGCCGCCTACCTGGTTTGGGCCGGTGCAAAATATTGCCTTCCCTGTCGTATCGTAGACCTCTGACTGAACCAAACCCCTCGGGCCTCGGATAAAGGTGGTTCTTGTGAAAATGCCGCCCGTGTATCTATTCAAGCACATTTAGTCTTTTGGATTTCGTCTTGGTCTTGAAATAACAAGTAGGAACGAGAGCTTTTGAATTCAGGATATCAATTGTGTCGTCGGCAGAGGGTCTCTTGTTTTAACAAAAGGGGTCCTTGATACTAGTACTTTTAAGATTCAATCTAGTACCCTACTATACAAGCGCAGTGGCTACCACCCTGCCAGGCCTGCTCCGTCCACCCCGCGGCAATTAATTCGAAGCGCTAAGAGCACTAAACAGGTACGGAAACGGGGTTTCGGGTCAAGGCTGGATCCCGAAATGAAAATGGCACATTAATTGCCGGTAGTTGTAGTGGAACCCCCTGGCGATAGCGATATCGTTCGAAAAAACGACCACTTCCCTCTCCAGGCACAAAAACACGCTGTGCCGTTCTGTTGCATCGTGAAGAATCCTTATTCGGGAGCATTTTGGTCTCACTCTAAAGACGCCACAGCACTTTGCTTACCAACTTTAGCAAGCCAATCATTTAGCCGCCATGGCCAATACCGATTTCAAAGTCATTATAGTCGGCGGCGGCCCAGTGGGGCTCACTGCAGCCCACGCATTGTCGCACGCCGGCATCGACTTTGTCGTCTTGGAAGGAAGAGAGGACATGTTTTTGGATTCGGGGGCCAGTTTGGTTCTCAACCCTGCGAGCTTGAGGGTCATGCAACAGCTGGGGCTCTTGCCTAGCCTCAAGGCCATTGGTGCTGAGATGCACCACATCAAGGGGTATGACCTGGAGGGGAATACCTTTGAAGATCACTACGGATTCAACATGGTCAAGACAAAGTGAGTTTCGAGTCGCAAATTTTACGCCCGTATGCAGCGTGCTAACCAGCTGTACATAGTTTGGGGATTGGTCCATTTGCCTTTCACCGCAGTCAATTGATTGAAGCCATCTACAATGGTCTTTCGGCAACCGCCAAAGAGAAAGTGTTGGCAGGCAAGAGAGTGATGGATATCGAGACCAAGTCGGACGGCGTCCGGGTCCACTGCAGCGACGGTTCCGTCCATGAAGGCTCCATTGTCATTGGCGCCGACGGCGTGCACAGCCGGACCCGTCGCGCCATGCGAAAGCTCGCCTTGGAAGAGGACCCCCTCCGCGAATGGGATGCCGAGACACCCTTTCTCACATCCTACAAGTGCGTGTGGTGCAGCTTTCCGCGGCCAGATGGATCAGTACCGGGCGATGGCTTCAACACGCACAATACCGACAAGTCGACCATGTACATCTCTGGCCACGACCGGAGCTGGATCTTCCTGTACGAGAAATTGCCAGAGCCGACGCGGGAGCGACGCTCATACTCGGAAAAGGAGGCCGAAGACTTTGCAGCCACCTTTGCCGACTATCCCATCACCGACACGCTCAAGGTCAAGGATGCACTGCCGAATCGCATGACGGCAGGCATGGCCAATCTCGAAGAGGGCGTACTGAAGCACTGGAGCTGGGGCCGCATCGTATTAGCGGGAGATGCTTGCCACAAGTTTACCCCCAATGCCGGGCTTGGCTTCAACAATGGTGTTCAGGACATTGTCGTCCTCTGCAATCGTTTGCAGGCGGCACAATCAGATGCTCCCTTGGATGCGGACGCCTTGACCAAGATATTCAAGGATTATCAGACTGAGCGCATCGCTTTTGTCACAGGTGATGAAAGTAGATCGGCCCACATCACACGCTTCCACGCCTGGTCCGACCGTATTCACTATTTCATCTCTCGATTCATTCTCCCTTTTCACTTTGTTCAGAGGCTGTTGCTCAATTACCTCACGCGGAAGGTGGCTAGTACAGCCTTGGTGCTCGATTACGTGTCTGCCGAGGAATCCTTTGTCGGTATTTTCCCTTGGTTACATAAAATGCCAAAGTACGTCTCGCGGAAATTGGCTTAAACTTTGGACAGGCATTTGTTATTTTTAGAAAGCGTTTCATTTGTATCAACTATCCATCTCCCACTTGTATTCATTAGATAAAGAAGCTAGATTCCTTATTTTTATTTTAGATCGGCCACCGTCAACAGTGTTGATAGTTGTCGTATTGACATAGTCAGTACCCACCGCAGATCACCTGCATGGGCATATAGTTCGCTTTTCAGCGCCTCTCTTTTGTATACAAGAGATCAACTCAATCATTTTTCAAATCTTCCTCGATCATCTCGTGTTCAGTTTCCCCTTTATACATTGGCTCAGGTGGGAGTAGTAGATTCGATCTTTATACAGAGCCTCCAGGCAGAATTCTTTTACCATGCCGCTTCCTGTACGTTTTATTCCCATGCCCTTCCATTGCTCAGACAGGAGAGGGGAATCCCGCTTTTGGCTAATACATGCCTCAGTCTACCATGCAATCTCCTGGTCAAAGAAATCCGTAATAAACTCTATGACATCATCAGAGGCAATAGGAATAGTGCCATAACTGTCTCCTAGAACCATTGTGGACTTGGACTCGGAGGTACTAGGCTCCCAGGCCGTCAGGTTTCCACCATTGGGATTACCAGTAGCGATAAAGTTGTACCAATACTGAGAAATCTGTTCCTGGATTGCATAATCTTGCGCGGTCCAGTTCAGGCTTTGTCCTTGAAGTGTGGGAGCATAAGGGATGTTGCCAAATGCATAGTTGATCTCGCTTCCATGAAAGGCACCCGAGCTCTGTCCCGGCGGGGCGTGCGTCCAAAAGTAGGTATAAACACTGCTGTTGCCGCCGCCCGCCGCCCAGGCCGACGCCCAGGTCCACCCCGAGACCAAACTCTGATTGCGATAAAAGTTGTTGGTCTGAGCGCCGGCTTCGGCATCCGTTGCTGCCGGGAAGAGCTGGAAGTAGCTGTCCGACAGACCAATAGGTGCAAAAATGGCATTGTTGCTGGCATTGTAATCGCTCAAGGCCAGCGTGCGCGGGTCGGGAGAGGCGCCGCTCTCGTCGCGGTTGTTGCCGGTGAGAATGGGCACGTCGTTTTGGGAATGGCTCGCCAGCGTTCCTGCGTACGTGTCCACGAGCACGAAGCCGTCGATTACGGGACGGAACACTGGAGGCTCCATGTACGCCGAGTTATTCTCAAAGGGGGTCCCGACAAAGATGGTGTCCGACTGGGGGCTAGCGGCCAACAGGGTCTCGAGGGGAAGTTGACGGGCTTCCTCAATGGAAGTCACGTTTAGCGACTCGAGGTACGCGACGCCTTGGGCCTCGGCCTCGGTCTTGTTGCGGTGGCTTGTAGCCAGAGATCCAGTCAGAGGATCGTGAGGCGCCCTGGCGCCGCTTTCGGCAATGGCGCCTTGGAAGAGGCCACTAGCTAGAGGAGAGTAGACCATGGCGAGAGAAATGCCAGAGCCGGCAGACTGTCCTCCCAGCGTAATCTGCCCTGGATTTCCTCCAAATAGCTGAATATTCTCATTTGTCCAGTGCAAGCAGGCAATCTGGTCCTGTAGGAACCAATTTCCTGTCGAGTTGCCTTCAGCCTCGGCAGTGAGCTCGGGATGCGCAAGACCACCTAGCACGCCTAATCTGTAGTTGTACGTTACCACCACGGCGCCCTTGGCGGCGAGTGCAGATCCGTCATAGGCAGGGTCCGAACCCGAACCACCCGAGAAACGCCCTCCGTAGCTCCAGAGGTAGACGGGGTAACTTGACGTGTTGGTGAAATCCTCTGGTGTCCAGATATTGAGAAAGAGGCAATCTTCGGAGCCGGTCACAGTTCCGTCCCGGCCCATCTGGGCGCACTCATTGCCAAACTCAAAGGCATCGTACGTCTCGTTCCACGAGGTTGGGTGCGGCGGATGCGCCCAGCGGTACTCGCCCGTTGCCGGGTCCGCGAAACGGATACCCTTGAACACGTTGACGCCGGCGACATAGTCCGAGGTCGTGCCCCGGACCGGGCCGTTGTGGAGGGCCACGATGGGGTTCTCGGCCGCTGATGCGACTGCCGCGATCACGAGAGTCTGGGCAACTAGCTTCATTGTCACACTCCTTCACCGTCTCAGAGATGATTATGATTGAGGCGAGACTAGATGAGATTGAGCAAAAACGCCATTGTCGGCCTTGGAAAGTGGAACATGGCAAGTTGTATTTTAGCTTGGAATATCTAAGTACTTAAGAAATTTTCACCTCGGTGGTATACGTAAGACTTGGAACTGTGCATTGAATCACATTCTTGATCACCTCGCTTTCGCTTTCGCAAACGAATGTCGTTGGATGCCGTGGTTTTCTCGTTAATATAAGAATGGAAAAAGTAGAAAGGGAGGCAATTGAAACGGTGGAGAAAGCTGGGAAACCGGAGTGGTCCACGAAAGACCGGTGTGTATTAGGCAGGTGAAGGGAATTTCTGGGGACTCTGAGTCCCTTTCATTCGCAGATCGTAATGTCGTATATTGCAACATGAAAAGAACGCAGCTTGCGTGTCCCTGCGTTGCACAGGCAAAAATCAAATTCTCGGACATGGTTCTCGGAATTCCGAGGGAAAAGCAGGGCGGCCGCCATGTTCATGCGGAGAGGTTGGCTTGGTGAGTGCTAGCGCCAGTCATGCCGGCCCATGTTAGGCCAGGCATTGCCTTACTGAAAAGGGACACCACTCGCTTGGATGACTAAACTATAAAGCCAAGTTTCAGGGGAGAGCTGATGGATTCAGTCTAGGTGTAGCAGTCATGGTGAGGCTCAAAACAACGGCCTACGAAATGTGGACCGAGTACACCTTTGTATAGGTTTGGTAGTGTATTGTCAACTCATTCATGTCTAATAACTATCTGCTCTACGAAATAATTGCTACTGTCAATCTAATCAACATACAATGACACACTCGGGTGATTCCTAGTATAGAGTAATCTCAAAAAGTTGACCGCCCAAAGTTGACCCCGTGGTCAAGCTACCGCCCGTGACACAATAGACCTTGTTCTTTTGCCAAGCAGTGCGACCGAAATCGCAACCAGTGGCCTTGCCCCAGGTTGTGGTATTCGTGGTCTCTGCGACATACGACGCCGAGCTCACATTGCCCGTCTGGTCGTCAAAGACGAGCTGCTGAATCGCATCAGTGTTTGAAGACACATAGGCATACCTGGTGCCATTCTGCGCCAATGCGAATCCATCGTAGGAAACAGCGAAATCGTCGTAGGAGCCAGAGTAGAGTGCTTCAGAAGTTCCGAGAGTGAGATTGTCGTACAATGGTGCGCGCACCAGGCCGCTGGATGCGGTCCAGTAGAGGTAGCCGTCTTGTCCGACCTTGATGCCGTTGATGCTCGACATTTGGGCATCCGCAAACGCCGTCCAGTAGTCGCCAGTGTTGATATCCATGGCAACGACGGTATCCTCAAAGGTGGCCGAGGCCAAGATGATGGACTCGTTGAAAGTAGTCAAACCGTTAAAGTCGGTCACGAGGGGAAGGACGGGCTCAGCAATGAGCTCAATGGTCGGGATAGAGCCATTGACATTGTTAAAATCAACCTTCCAAACCTTGGTCGCGTTCTTTGGAGGGTCACTAATGTTTTCGCCAGTGGTGTTTGCGCCCGTAATGTAAAAGACGTCGTGGCTGACCTCGGTGATGCCACTCAGGCCAAGGATGGAGGGAAACGTGGCGAGCAGAACAGGTTCCGGGTCCTCCTGGATGGGATCAAAGGAGAGCAGATTCGCGGGAGGGCCAATGACGGTCGTCAGGACATTGCCATTCGACCTCAACCTCAAGTTCTCTAGCCATGTTGTGCTGCCGTTGCCTTGGTATAGGTTCCGCACAGTACTTTGTGCCGCGACAGCAAGATTGGCGGCGGTAGAAACTCCCGCAATGATGGATCTGGAACGCATTCTTGATTATTCGAAATATGTATTCGAGGTTGAATCACAAGTTTCGGGAATGGTACTGCTGCCAAGAATTGAACGGGTCAGTGGCTATAATAGCTACAGGGACTATATAAACCACAAGGCGTAATGGTGAAGACCCATGCTAAAAGTTGATCGGAGTCCGGACAACTCTTCGGGCGAGATGAGGACGCGTCACGAAATTCACAATTAGTCGTTGAAATACTATATCATCAAACATTACGTATATTACGACCGCTTCGCGGCACGTACAAAGCAGGTACGCAAAGCAGTCAAAAAATGCCGATGCCGCCGCTCATGCAAATCGTCCGTGTCTTGGAGACTGGGGGGCGTTGGATCCACAGTATAACGCCGAGGGTTCGGTTTTAGGCGACTCATGACGACGTACTCTAGTGGGTGGGGTTCCCTGAATAAAGCACCGCGCTGGACTTGTACACGCAAGACTGAAAAGACCGTAGTAACTATAGAACAAATAGATGAGCGCCACATGTAAACACGAATGATGAAGGTAATTCAATCATGTCACGTGAAGAATTGATATACAAATCAGCCAAGTCTATTAACGAGACATTCATTCAGGGCAAGACTAATCTACAAGTAGTCTAGTAGAGATAAAAGGGAAACGCGTCGATATCATAGGTCCAGGTATCCAAGGACGCTTGATCGTAGACGCAAGTCATGGTTCCATCAGCATCCCACAGAGGTCGGAGTGGCCACTTGCAAATACTATCAATAGTCCCGCCAGCATTGTCCAAGGTCCCCGGAGCCGTGCCATTCTCCACCCAGTTGATGACGGTCTGCAGCGTTGTCTGAGGCCATCCGCCGTTGGCTTCGTACGAAAAGGATGTGCAGTGGGATCCGCCAGGGACGAGGAAGAGGCGGTAAAAGTTGTCGAGGGCCTCGACACTTTCGTTGTAGCCGAGCTGCGGGTAAATGTACTCGCGGACAGAGTCATAGTAGCGCACCGACGAGGCGGTGGGAATGGAAAAGTCTTGCTCTCCGTGAATGTGCAGAATCTTGACTCCGGCAGTGTTCAGGCTCGTCAAGTTGGGGTACGTGGTCTGCTGAGACGTGTTGTAAAGCTCGGTACCCTGAATCATCAAGTCTCGGAGGGTATCATAAGAGAAGCCATCGAGCGAGTCAAGCGTGGTGGTGTTCTCAAACTCGAGGAATCTTGCAACCCACTCACCGCCGAGACCGCTAATGGAAAGACCCCAGGAGTCGGTAGTCTCGTTGTACGCAGTGGCAGCATCAGTAAAGGTGGAACCAGGCTGGTAGCTAAAGTACACAAAGTTGCCATCCGAGTCGTAGAGACCATCCAGAATTGCCTGGGCAACAGCAGCGCCCTCGGCAGTGACGACTCCGGATTGAGCAGGAGTGGCAGCCGAGTATGGGGTTCCGGCAGATGCCTCGCAGCTATAGGACTCGCCAATCGTGCTGCTGACGTTGAAAGCGAGCTTGCACAGATCGGATCGAGAAACGACGCCATCGGTCAGCCCGTCGAGAGGGTCGCAAAAGGCAATAGTCAGGTTGGTGATCTTGTCGAGCTCACAGGTGGGCGGGTAGTAGTCCATGGTCTGTTCAATGACGTTGCTGGTCAAGTGGTTGACCTGCTGCTCGCCGTAGCGGAAAGCCGGGGCGCCAATGGCATAGCCGTCAAACTGCTCGGGGTAGCGTTGAGCCTGGCTCCATCCCTCGCGGCCGCCTTCGGAGCAGCCTTGCCAGTAGGAGAAGAGCTTGGTGCAAGAGGTGACGTTGAATAGATTCTTGGTAAACTCCTTGCCGAGAGTCGCGAGCTCGTGATGGGCCTTGAAACCAAACATGTCAACCGCTTCCCAATTGACCGAGCCATTGGCAAGGAAGAATGCGGCGTCATATTGAGTATTGAAGGAGCCAAAGCCGCCGTCGGTTATGCCGGAGACGCCACCAACAATGACACCAGAGGGGATGTATGAAGTTCCCGAGTTGATGGCTAAACCGCCGCCGCCGGTCGAGATGTAACGGTTCTTGAAGTTGTCTGGCGCAGGAAGCCAGTAACTCACGTGAACCACATCCCCTGGAATGTCATCGTGGCTGTAGGCAAAGGTGACGTTGCAGTAATCGATAGTCGTCGTGGGAAACCACTCGCTCTCAGCCGTGTAGCCAGTGGTTGCCGCAGTGCTGACTGATGCCTTGTCAATGGTGATGCCAGGGTAAAAGTCATCCTCGGGAAGCGAAGCGACGGCATAGTCGACATTGCAAATGGAATCCAAAGTGGCGGCACGAACAATGGCCGGCAGAGCCGCGGTGGCAAGAATCCAGCTGGGCGACATGATGAAAGCTGCTCAATGTGCGCTGACGACTAGGACAAGCTGCAGGTGGAGGAATACAGTGGCCAGCGCAGTCGATTGGATCTTTATAGTAGAATCCGAATGCTCATCCTTGTCGATTGATCTCCATCATAACCAGGGCATCCCGATCGCGCCGCCATGTGAAGCGTGGAGTTGATCCGACTTGCACAGGCAACGCGCGGTGTTTTTGGAGATTATGTCATGAGCCGGTGCTTTTAGTATCGCCGTTGGATATAAGCTTGTATCGGCACTGTAATTTTAAAAGCTGGGGAAACCAAGGAAACACGGTCGCGATCTGGAACATATCCCTGCTAAGTCCGAGTATGCTCCCGCATCGCCGAAGCTATTGTCGCGTCCCTCAGGGGCTTTAGCGTGCCGATCGTCCTGACCCGATTGCTCAAATTGCCGCGACCAAGCAAACGACAGCTTGGCGATGAGCGTGTCCGAGGAAAAGAATGCCGAAAAAGTTTCTGGTGTTTTAAACATGGCAACTAGTCCAACAGCCATCCCAATCAAAGGCAATGGCCATTGTACTCGATCAATTTCTTTCAGACTGTCTGATAAAATCTCCATCTGGAGCATAACGGTGTATATTGAAGGAGACAAATTATAGCGCGCCGGCAACAACTCATCCTCCGTCAAAACTCCAGGGAGAAGTCCGAACGAGCATCGGCGTCTTTCTCGGGCATTATGCCCTTCTAGTAGGCACACCTGGGTTGCCTTTTGATCTTACAAAGACGTTCTCCCCTCTGCCATTTGTTCCAATAACTTCTTTTCGTAGCGCTCCTGCATGTCCCTACACCTTTGAACACCTCCAGAATCGTCGATCGCTTGATACCATGCCTTTAGGAGTTGTATTTGATCTTGGAGATCAAAGCTGCCATTATCATATTCAGGCTCGAGAAGGATAGCACGTTCGAGAAACGAGATGGCTAGTCGCATCCGTGGATTGTTTGTGCTTGGATTGGCGTCGAACCGAGCCTTGTGGTGTAAAGCAACAATGATCAAGCAATGCTGGCTTCTCCGTAACAACCCGCTCGTGTAATCCATGTTCTCCATGAGCCGTAGTAATGCGAGCGCAGCCCGGTAAATAACATCGGAGTACCAGCCCCCACTCCTACCCCATCCCTCCAAAATCGAAATGCGGTGTCTGATAATACCTAGTAAAGACGCCGAGTCTCTAATGCTGGCCTGAACAAGTGCCTCCAAGCTGCACTTTTCAGGACATCGGATTATCACCTTACCTGGGCACCCTGGGTAAGGGGCATTCCACGCATGCTCCAGGGAAGCTGGAAATATGAGCTGAGGATTGTCGCTGAGGACAGTCGACATTGTGTCGGACAGTAATTGTATGTGGTTTGCGACATCCATGCTGTCAAGACATTGCATCGCTGCAGCTGAAAGGCGCCGCAGGTAGTGTTCCTCGGGTAGTGCGATTGTCATGTATGAAGCAACAAACTTCCAAAAGTGAATATAAACACCAGGGTCTGGGTAGGACACGCTCAAGCACGCCAGCTTAAAAATAATTA
This sequence comes from Pestalotiopsis fici W106-1, assembly GCF_000516985.1. Classification (NCBI taxonomy): domain Eukaryota; kingdom Fungi; phylum Ascomycota; class Sordariomycetes; order Amphisphaeriales; family Sporocadaceae; genus Pestalotiopsis; species Pestalotiopsis fici. The sequence goes on from NW_006917098.1 coordinate 1,480,046, forward strand.
TTGGGGATGGGGCAGAAATCAGTTCTGGGAGACTTTGGAATGCCAGCCGAAGCCAGAAGCCACCCTTTTCCCATTCCTGATCTGAAAAGTATCGAAGCCCCTGGTGATAGGTTCGGATGATTGGGTAGTTCAACGACACGATTGTTTTACCTTCTGGCTCATCGAACCAATGAAGTACAATCTCTTTCAACTTTAGGTCGTCAGGTAAACGGGGTGGGTAGGGTTCTGGGGACGGTGTGCGAAAAGTGATCCAGGCTGGGAGCATGCCGTGAACATCGCCAGAGCCGATCGTAGCGAGCCCAGTGACCGGCACTTGGCTGCTTCCTAGTCGTCTGTTGAGATTAAACTAGTAATCCATCAAGTTAGGTCTAGGAACTGACATGTGGTTATATCTGCGGCTTACCTCTTTTCCACTGACGTAGAAAGTTGTCCCCTTTCCGACCGCCCCTTCGCGACAGTTTTGGGCATGTATCATGGCGTCAATATCTTGTCTGCGGACGTTTTTGTGGTAGTTCCAAGTCTTGAGCTGCTTCTTGTACATTCTCAGCCTACCAAAGGTCAACATGTCAGGTCAAATCCCCGGCAAGAGGTTTCCCTACGTAGCTCGGAAACCCTTGCGTCTCATATGTTCCATAACCTCGTGCAGGGTGAGGTTCTGGTCCAAATATAGGGATCTAATCTCTTCCCGATGAATCTGGAATCCTTTCTTGGAAACATCTCCTCCCTCCACGCGAACGGGAATTTGGCGAGGTTGATTAGCTTGATGTGAACTGTTTTGGTGATGTGGAAACTTAAAGTCAGATTGGATGTGCGGATGTGCCGGAAGGGATGGATCTGCTTTTATGGCATCGTGATGATGATTTCCAGGAAATATGCCTCCTTCATTCCCTCCATCGGACGTGGCATTTTGCAAAGGATCGCAACATGTCGTTTCAAGTCTCCCACTCGGCGTGTGGACAGAGGTATGATTTCCAACATCGTTGCCAGCTGTCTGATGACTGTTGGAAGCCATGATATCAGACCAAAAAGTGTTGAAGATGACTTGTTGCGACAAATGTTGGATCGTGGAGAGATTCTTGGTGGGGAAGGATCGTTGACATGGATCTATGCGGCCGTGCCGGTCGAGGACCTACGTCTGACCTGCATCTAAAAAGTCGCCAAGGTCAGCGCAACCCACCCTTGCTCACTCTTTTTTTCTTCTGTCTTCCTTCCATTCCTCCATTGAAATTCTCTTCATCTAGGTCCCTTTTTTGGCCCCCAGGTCGTACAGACCTTTCCGCCTTGTCTCGGGTTAGGCGTCGCCCATCCCCGTGCTGAGAACTTGTACTGCCAATCGCGTGCGCAAATCGTCATGGAGTAAGCCTCATATCGATTCTCCAAAGCCACTGTCAATGAATTTCCATGCAGCTTACCACGTTCTAGGTACGAGTGTAGCAGGAAAATACCATGCTCGTCAGTAGTAGTAGCAAGCGGTATGTATTTTGACAGGGGTGCAACATGGCTGGATAACCAAAGATCCGTATGCTGCAAGTGATGAAAGTGCTGGCGAACAAGGCTCGTACCGCTATTACGGCGGGTCCCGTGATTGTGTCTACCTTGAACATTACAGCGCCCTTTGGTTGATGATGGTTGTCGTTGATGAGCAGTCTGTAGGAGGCTCTTTTGGGCAATTGGTGGATTTGAGTACGAATCTGACATGGTAGGTAATCGGCACCATGTCAGGCTTATGTATTTTCTATATATAGGCACGTTGTACCTGGTCGCCTGTATTTAATCAACCAAGCATATCGTACAGGTTCATCAAGAGCCGACACTAATAAGGGCTCTTGTTGTAGGACACTCTAAGGAAGCATCAAAGCCCCCTCTGCCGTTGTTCTTGAAAAAGTGCGAATCCGTCAGCAACAGGATAAAGACCATGTACCTACTTGAATACATACAATAGGCTCACAACTCGGTGCCGCAGAAAGTCGCAACATGGTGCTTCAGCGCATGTACAGGTCATGTGGGGGTCTGAACACAGTAAAAATCCATTGTACGAAGTGCACTAATGCAGTGCATCCATGTATGCTAGCGGCAGGCCGAAAGGTCCCTCCTAACTTGATACGGCGCCCCCCTGGATGAACTGACTCGGGTGGTTCCCTGATCTAATCCGATACCACAGAAGTTACCGTGCCACTTTTTGTAGTCTGCGATTGAACACGCCGCGATGCTGACTTGCATATCTAGGCATTAGAGTATGTTATCCTTTGTTCCAGCTCCCCGAATCACTTAACCTCTACGATATCCGACCATTGTAGGACCAGTAACAGGGTCAAGTCTTAAAGATTGGACAAACATAGGTACATATGGTCTCATGGCAGCACCGCTTCGAGTCAAGCTCAAATCAATCACGGCGAGGAGCCACCGACAGGTAGAGATGTTGGCAATCATAAATCGGCTACAACGCAGTAGGTGCCAAAATCCAGAACAGTCGAAATAACCAAAAGTTTCTAGAAGGTGACTGTCCTGGATACGGTAACTTGCCTGTATCATATAGAAAAGTTCGAGTCGCAGAAGATTTCTTGGTTCCGGGTAGGCGCTTAGTCAAGGCATGCACGGTATAATAGGCCCAAAAGAGCCGCCGCCCTGCAAGTGGAGGAACAAGGCTGAATACCTGATCAAGTGATGGGCGTAGGGTAGAGACTGCAGATTATGTCCGTGCGACATACTTGCAGTGCTTGTACAAGCCTTACGTTGTAGCCGAATGGGTCGCATTTTCACGGTTGCACAACCAGTGAGGCGGGGATGCTGTGCACCTCAATATTTCTTGGTTGTACCACTGGAATGGAGAAGCGGGATCATGTATACGTCATCCTACATTTTGCATTGGGCCCATGGAATAGGTGAATCTCGGACCTCTTTCCTTCAGCCTCCTGGCTCCCGGTTCCTTGATATGTACCGCTCCGGGTCGGCATTATCAAGCACACTTGATCGCCCGCTTCTTTTTTTTTTTTGAATTGCATCGCAAATACACTACTGCAATATCCGAGTTTGCTCAATAACCTGAATCCTGTAACTCTGGTTCATCGTTCGCCAATATGATGTCTACTGACGAGGCTATCTCGCGGCTTGAAAGCATTGGTGCCGATTCGTTCAAGTCTGAACCGGAGCGTCTTCAACTTGCCAACGCCCTTCTTGCCGCACTACGGAGAATCCAAACGCCGTGGGATATTGCATGCGCCCACGGCTGGATTGAAATGACTACCGTCGCTGCCGTCAGAACCTTGATAGATGTCGGCCTGTTCACAAAGTGGGCGGCGCACGGCAGCAAGCCACTAACGACGAACGAGTTTGCCAAGCTAACTGGCGCTGATGCTGTTCTCCTGGGTAATCTTTATCTATAAATAACGAATAAGCTCAGATACTATAAAGGTACTAATCATTGATAGGTCGTCTCTTGAGGCACGTTGCCGCGCAGCATTTCATCATTGAGGTAGAGGAGAATACATATGCCTCCACACCTTACGCATTGAGTCTAGGAAAGGACCTCGCGCTTGCATCGATATATGGGTCATTCTATCACGAAGTGCAACTTCCACTAGCGGTATCAATGCCTTTGTTCTTGGCAGAAACCGGATTCAAGAACCCCACCGACTTGCGAGATAGTAATTTCCAACGCGTGCATGGCAAAGGCTCCAATTATTTTGAGTTTATAGCATCTTCTCCGCAACGAAGCCTGGATTTTGCAAACGCTATGGATTATCATGGGCGAGGCAACATTTCACAGTGGACTGAAGTGTACGACACCGACAACATTATCAAGGGCGCAGATCCCGACCGTCCGCTCGTCGTGGATGTCGGCGGCAGCAAAGGCCATGACCTTGAAAAGTTCCACCAGAGACATCCCAACATCCCAATAGGTAGTCTTGCACTCCAAGACCTACCAAAGGTGCTAGATGGCTTGACAGTCGACCCTACAATCTCCATACACCCATACGACTTCTTTACACCGCAGCCTATCAAAGGCGCTCGAGCATACTACCTTCACCGGATCCTCCACGACTGGCCAAACGACAAGGCGACCGAGATCCTGAGGATGACTGCCGAAGCGATGGAACCAGGTTACTCCAAGATGTTGATTCACGAGGATATCGTCAGCGCCCGGGAGCCCTCTGTGCAGACCACCATGGCAGACATCACAATGATGATGAGCTTTTCGTCTGCTGAAAGGACTGAACAGGAATGGCAAACGCTCATCGGCGACGTCGAGGGATTAAAGGTCACCAAGGTATGGCACAAGCCACACACCATTGGTGGCATTATCGAAGTTGAACGAGTCTAATTACCTCAACGCCCCAACCCCGAGAATATTAACAACTTTTTGGTAAATTATTCAGACCATGTTTATTGAATTCAATGTAGCGCTATGCGAGTACGAAAAATGTTTTGGTTGGTTTCAATTGAACCCAGTCGTCCAAAGGGATAAACCCAATACCGACTCGGCGTGAAAGCCCTTTATTGTGTGACTCAATTGCCATGAAACACATGAAGACATACCGGTAACGGCCTATTGCCTTGGCTGCCTTGTCCAATGCCTCGATGATCCCCTGGCCAAATGTGTGCCAATGTTGCCCTTTTACACCCAACCAAGTATTATCCATGGTCGACAGGGCAATGCATTGGATTTTGTCGCTCCGTTCCCGCAATTTTGCCAGGTATGTCTTGTCATCAAATGAGAGGACCCCGACAAGCTTGTTGTCAATGTACACAGCGCAGTGTGATGGTCCCCCATCCAGACCCCCACTTGTGGGCGCGATGCTTAAACGCAGGGTCTGCGAGAAACCCAACAAATGCCCACCGGATGCAGCAGCAAGCTGTTTCTTCTCCGGTGGAATCTGTTCGGCCAATGCGGGTCGTTCATTTTGATCAACTCCATGGCTTGCTCGCCAAAGATCTGTGCTAGATGGCCACATTTCAACGAACTGGTCCTCGTTATTCAGATGAGGATCGTCGACCCCCATCGGTGTTGCAGGCGTGCAGCCATATCTAGACGCCAGAGCCGCCAGTTTCATTGTATACTTGATGAATGAACTTTGGGATAGCATTTTCTTTGCAACGGACAAAAAGTGTCGAGGTTTTGCGAATGTCATCGAGATGTTCCCAGCGGCATCGATCTTGTCAGCAAAGGCCCATGCTGCGACGTGATAAAGAGGCGTTTGCTCATCATGAACCGTGACCGCCCCTCGAACGGAAGACCAGGACCAGCTTGGGAAGACGTTGCAGCCTTGGGGAGGCCTTCGTTCTCTTGCGCTGCCTTCCGTTGACGGGAACCAAAGCAATGCGTCATGGAATCCATTCGTAGGTATTCCAAAGCGATGATGTTTGTCAAACATGTGGCAACAAATACCATGGAACGCATTTATGATGTCGGCCTCATTTCCCAGTGTTCGCTTCGTATATGCCTTGACAATGCTTGAATAGCGGGTCTTATAGTGATAAAGCGGCTGGTAATCATCACGAGGACGCCATGCGGTAAACGGCTGTAAGGGCCCTAACTGTTCTCGTTCAAAGTAGATGCCTTCCGTCGCAAATATAAACATGCGACGAGAGAGCATAGCTTCTTGGTATGTCCATCCGCGCTGTGCCCATCTCGAAGGCCGGATGATATTCCAAGATCGGTGTCTCCGACTTGGCACGAATGGTCGGGTAACACCAGGAAACCCGGCAGATGCGTCACCCTCCGCTGCTACGAGAGTGACGGCAGCATGATTGTAGATGCGGCCCATAGCTTCAATTTGTTCCTGCTTTTCGCCATCTGGTCCAACATCGTCCTGCACAATACAGAGCCTGTCAACCCAGAGGTATCGGATACCGAGATGGTTGTTGCAGATAGTGATGGCATCTTTGATTGTTGCCGGGACACTGTCGCGACCGAGGCTGTTGATCTCCCCAAAGGAGCCGATGGTGTCCTTCGTAGACTGGAATTCCTCGTTGTTCCCCCAGACGTAGCTCAAACACGCATACTCGATTGGCCCTAACCCAGAGGCTCGAACAACCTTCTTTTCCTCTACGTCGATGAGCCGAAATCCCCGAGGAATGGGGTCCAGCTGCGGCACTTTGATAGGTGCATCTCGCAATCTGGATCTGAACCATTCCCATTGAAGCGGGCCGTCACGTTCATATCTTTGGAAGGGGCGGTCGTAGTGGAGTCGTCGACTGTGTAGGCGTGAGTCCTGATTCATTGTGATGTGACGGATAGAGTCAAGAAGGGTATAAAGATGGAGCATGCGGGGTGTTCAGTCTACTGCATGGAACTACCAACACCGATGGCATTAAAATCATGATATTTACGCCACAAGTGGCTGATATAAGCGGGTATTCGTGTTAAGGATATCAATAAGGAAATAACCTAGGGGCCCCCATTCACGGTGACGTGTCTTAGGTACAACAGCGGAGTCGGTGTCATTCATCCCAAACCGTGACCCACTGTCTTCAAGTGAGTTGGATGTATAAGTTGGAATATATCGGTGACAAGAAATAGTCGAATAGAAATAAGATTGTACCATGCAGAGTCGCAGTGCTTAAATACCTATTTCAATGCAGTTTATATCACACAATAAATTCGATTACGCTTCCGGCCAAGGGGCGTAAGTCTACCCCAAATATAGGCGAAAAAGTCCGCTTATCCTCGGCTCCCAATAAATCAACGGACCCGTCGATATTATGTAAACGTTATTCTACAGCGCTCTATAGCGCTCTACAGCGCTTTACAGCGTTCTGTGTCCTATTATACGATAATGGCCAAAAAGCATACTCGCAATCGTTGGGACGGTGCTATATAATATCTGTTATAACAATTTGCGTATTGCGATTCTTTTCCTTTTCGCGTTATAACCATTTTGTAACTATTATTTATGGCTATTATTTATGGCTATTATCTATGGCCATTATTTGTGGCCATTATTTATAGCTATTAAAAAGGAAACGCCAAAGCTTATAATAAAGGCATAAATTCCTATCGCTGCTATATAAAACGCTGTAAAGCGCTATAAAAAGGGGCAGAACGCTATAAAGCGCTGTAAAATAACGTTTACATAATATCGACGGGTCCGTCGATATTAAATCAACGGGGCCCCGTCGATGTATTGGGAGCCCTTATCCTCCTAAAGCTTACATAATAGCCACCCTGGCAGCGACATGGGCTCCGGTCGCCACGGCGTTTAGCGACACCTTGAACATATACACCGCGTCACCGGCGTTATTAAAATTGAACGAGTTGTACGGTGGCATACCAAGAAAATTTTGGGGCATGTTCCTAAGCATCATTACCAATTAACAGAACCAGTAGAAGAGTACAGTCTTTCAGAGTCCATTTAGACATCGTCCCTTCCGCGCTGCCACTTTCCGGGGCATAAAAGTAACAAGGATGAAAAGGTATTATTCCAGTGCTTAGAACTTACCGAAAACCATTTATTATGCTGGCTTAACGTCCGAATATATCCTGACCTCCATCGTTCATGTCAAATTACAAGCAATATTCCCACGCTCTTGCCGTTGGATTAAATTAATAATGATACGGGTTTTATTTCAATGTACCAACTATATTAATTCATTCAATGACCAAGCAATCCACTTGGGGGCCCACCAGGTGAATTTGCCGTCAGTCTTTACCACATTCGTATCGCTTTCGACCCCGAGAAGGAACTTGTTGAAGAATGCGGCGACTTCTGGGTTTTGTGATGCCGGCATTGAACAATGGCTAGACCCATGTGATGCTTGCGAGATTCCCATGTTGTTCGCAACCCCAAGCGAATCATAGACCATGCGCGCTGCTACAGAGCACCCATACGTGCTGGCTGGGCCCAAATAGTCGATTCCAGAGTTCTCTATAACCAAAAGCCCTCGAGGCGCTACTAGGGCCATCAACATGTGGTGATCGTAAGGTAATTGGGAAGTATCTGGAGCATATTGAGAAAACGCAGTAGCAAACCACGAGTCGCCCTGAATGATTTGCGTTGCGTCTTCCGTCTTGGTACCATTCTTCTTAATGTCTGCGACAATACGCCAGCATCCCGGCCCTCCGGACCCGCCCTCCTGAGGAATTGCCAGTGCGATGCGATCATCAAAGGCAGCGGCAATCAGCGCGCCTTTGCCATTTCGTGAGCACCCTGTTACTGCCAGTCGACTGGTGTCGATACGCATTGCAGCAGATCCTAGCTGCTCCAAGGCATCAATCAAGCGGCTTACTCCCCATGCCCAGGCCATGAGCGCCCCAACCGGGTGACTGGTGCCATAGAGATCATAAAATTTACCCTTGCCACGAGGGTCATCGGCAGCAACATCGTGGTTGGGAAAGGTCAAGACAGCCACTCCGGATGGAACTGGGATCGACGCCCCTTCATAGGCAATGAGAGCAGGGAATGGACCCGTTCCGCTTGGTACCTTGACGGCCACAGTAAATACTGCTGATTTGTCGCCTTGCGAAGAGGTGATTGTGATTTTGCTGCTGGAAAACGTTGCTGAGACTGTAGGCTTGGAAGGCTTAACACCCAGCTCGTACTTTTGAAGTTGTTCCCTTATCTCTGATCTTTTGCATGCCCATTGTTCCTTGGTTGTGAGCCGACTTCCATTCGAGAGAAGAAAAGGGTCGGGAAGCTTTGTCGCCTTGGTATACGATGGATTAGCCTCAATGGTACAGATTGTTGGCGTTGGTGAGTATTCCTGGCTTGTAGCAAGCCCTAGCCAAAGACAAGTGAAAAGGAGTTTGAGTTTGATCCCCATTATAAGCAGCAAGACAGGTTTAAAACTTGGAATGCCATAACCAAAATTCTTTGCGAATTTAGATTGTAAAAAGCTATCATGAATGAGATTGATCGTCCTGCCCTTGTCCTCATTGCTGTCATATACCCAAATAGTTCATGGGGGAAACTTGGCTTGGCGGGCGGGGATGTTGTAAAGTCAATTCAGATTAGGCACACGGCTAAAGCCAATCCGGCGACATCATCCAAATTGTTGCGTGACATATGACAATTCTTATAAAGTCCGTTGCTACACTCCAAAAAAAAACCCATGATCTTTCTGCAAGACTAGATGATCCACCGGGAAACAGTGCTCATCGGTAGATGCGCCGACGTTCACATCCCGAGGCCTATAGGGGAGTATTGTATTGTGCTGTCCACGCACGGCATCATCGCAGTCGCGCAAGACCCTCCAGGCATTATATTCGTTACATGCTCTAATATGAAAATCGGTAGCACAGATGTATAAATTGCTCCGAGATACTTTAATAAAAGTGATTCGGAGCCTATAGTCAATATATGAACCGCACTAGCCTAGTGTTCCAATAATTGCCGAGGCCATTAGCAACTATAATCACCATAGTGTTTGTTAATGTGGGACGTTACAAGGTAGTTCAGCACTTGTCAACAGCCGGAAAAGGCGGCTGGTTCCAAGGCGTCCGCCACGTAACAAATGTCCCTTCTTAAGCACCAAGACATTTATTTGTGTGACACATTTATCTCACCACTTAACAGGTCATAAGCAATGAAATACCCACATATCGTGCAACTCTGACTGCTTCCCTGAATTCCTGTCCGCAAGGCTCTCGCCTCATATTACTATGCCTTGCATGTGCTCATAATGACAGAGCGCCTTTGAGATCCTTGCATAGATACTCACATGTAGCATGCAGGGTGGTGCACCAAAGTACAGAGATCCCTGCCTGATTGAGCTGCGTGGCTGGGAGCCTTACAGCGTACACTTTTTTCCCCCGGCCCTTATCTGATCTCTAGCACGAACCGCTTCCCGTATATGGTATATTCATCTACCAAGCCAACGCTTGACAACTATCTTTCTGGCAATGCATGCAGTGCGTATGTCCTGTTTAAACTAATGAGATCTGATTACTTTTGAAAAGTGATACCACAAAAATTAGCCCTCAATGGATCCATTTGCAAATCAGGCTGCGGTGATATCTGTGACCAGACGACGAGGATCGTTGCTTTTTCCTGCATGAGCTGCATCATTGCACGTATTGATTGGGTCGCAGATACCAGGATACGTAAAAACGTCTCAGCTCAGCGACGGCTGCATTTGCCGGGCGCATTTTCGGCGGTCGAGCACCTTGGAAGAAAATGATTGATAACATGGCATATATCACTTGAACAATTCTTTGTCTTGAAATATCTTTGTCGCATCTTTCATCATTATTCTTGGTTTGGCAACAGAAATTTCAACTTCATCATTGAGACACAGCAATCACCATGGCTCTAGAGGGAGGCCAAATCGCCACTATTGTCACTTCAGTGATCGCCTTGGTTGTGTCATCCACAGCCTTGCTATGGAGCACTCTGCAGCTCTTTCATTCGTACCTGGGCTCTGCAAAAGGATACTCTAGGATCAACGCAGCAGTCATGCCAGGATGGGTTGCGTTCAAGCGCCGCGTTTTCCACAAGGCCGAATTTCGCTTTGGGGTCAAGTACGATACACCAGTCTTTATTGTTTGCTCTGTTGCAAATGAAAACTTTCCCATGCCGAACCAGACTTCACTGTTTATTGGAGATGACAGAGACACCCAAAGCCAAGCTGAGAAAGACCCCGAACAGAAAGATGTCAAAAAGGTTCCCAAGAAAGATGATGTTAGCCTTACTAGACAAGGGGAGAGAGTTCAGCTTATCCCTGTAGAGTCGCAACCCCAAAAGGGTGTCCACACGGTCAACAACGAACAAGCTACATGGATAACACTGCTGTCAGCACTGGACAAGATGGAACACGAAAGTCGAAAATGGGAAACTGAGCAGCCTGCCAAAAACACGCCCGAATGTCCTCAGCCACCTCCATTTCACACACGTTCGCTGGCTGTGGCTATTCAACGAAAGACTAGAAGCTGGGATAATATGCCCTCGAGCATTACCAAGCCCTACGCGACAACTACAATCTGTCACATTATGGAAATGGCTGCCATGCTGGGTTTGCATTGGAAAGAGTTTGACCGAGCCAAGGAAAACTTTCTCGCAGAAGGCAATGGCTTTGTCCTCAAGTCTACCAGCGTCTCCGAGCTAGGGACAGTCTTTACGTTCCAGGTTCGGGGCGCCAGCAAGTTTGAGGGCAACCGCACCATTCCTGTTCATCAGGTCAAGGATTTGGCCTTTGGGCTTGTTCCCACCATCTATCACAAAGAGAACAGCGTCGACGAGAGTCGACTGACAGCATTATCTGCCGACGAGTTCAAAGACTTGAAGTACCTGCAAATGGGCAGCGCCAATGAACTGGCAGAAACACTTATATCATTCGGCTGTAGTACCGAAGTCTCGGAGCTCATTCGGAAGAACGATACTAATCAGCGACATCTTTACCCTCGTAAGTTACTCATTTGATACAGTCAGAACAAGATAGCTAATGAGTTTCCAGTTGCTTTTGAGGTCTTGGGGATGTTGGGCAAGATTCTCCACGTCAAAGACAGCTTCTTTCGCACTGTGCCAAACCCAACATTCTATCAGTGGGATGTGCGATATTTCAACATGTCCGAAGCTCTGAAAGCTTTCAGTGCAGAGATTCACACAAATCCGTCACTGAAACAGTTCAACCCCAGCCTCGCTAGGCTCCGGACACAAGTGGAAAATGTCAAAACAATCTTGGAGAAACTTGGTCAAGCAGATCGCCAGCAAAAAGTGGTCAATGCCGAGTACTTGCAATCCCTTCACAGCGCCCTGGAGACATGTGATGAGTATCTCGAGGAGAAGCAGCCAAATGCCAGACGGATTCTATCTAAACACATACAAATCATCCTACTATGCTTGAACCCAAAGTACGGCAAAGATGAAGACAAGGCCAATCACGAGGACAAGGACGTTATCGACGCCTTTACCAAGTTGAACTCGGCACAGCCGGGGGATAAAGAGAAGGAGCTTATACGCTTGTACTTTAGCCATGTGCTACGCAAGATTCGTGGAAATGGCGACGCGAGTGAGCACTCTGTCGTTGTTGACACTGAGATGTGGTGCACCTTGGTTTTTCGGAGTTTGTGTTGGTTGGCACTACATGACTTTCACAAGAATGACAGACAACCCAAAGGGAAGAGTGAATTGATGGGCAGTAGACTTCCCGTATATATCATCTAATGGAGAGTGGACCCTTTTTAGACCTTTTCGAGTTCTGAACGTAGATTCCTTTCATACTTTTTACTGCTATTCTGGATGAATTGAATCGGACCGTGTCATTTCCTCGTTGGACGCGGTCCTCACTCTGTTTGACGTCAGAAGTTCTTGGGAAAAGAGCTGACCCACTGTCTCCAAGCCAGGTCACTTCCGGTTCGATTGACAAGAGCAATATCCTTGCAGATCGCATTCGTAGAGATAGGGCCGTATAATTTCCCAGATGCATATCTCTACCTTTCAATTCCTTCGGCCGTCAAGCAGTTACACGGTCCATTGAACAGGATACAATGAGCGTTGTGGATGCGCAGCTATTCGCAAACTCATATTAAGATTCAAATATAAAGTGAACATTGAGTGGAAGATAGAAAGAGCCCGTATGTATCTTATCGACCCATACCGTTGGTCAACTACCTGGTAAAGTATAACTCTTGTCATTTATGCTGCCGGCAGATCAATCGCAAAAATGCACAGTCTCACTGCCCTCGCAAGCCTTTTGCTCGCCTCCCTTGCGGTTGCCACCCCAGCCACGTCCCCCAAGAATGTCACTGAGCTTTACCGGTTTTCAAATGCTACCGAGACCGAGCTTGAGAATATTGCTGTCCGGTCCAACGGACAATTGATTGTCACCTGTGCCAACATGGACGCCATCTTCATTTTTGATCCATCCGAGACGGACATTGTGCCAAAGACGATTGACACCTGGCCCTCGGGGTACTCGGCCCTCGGAATCACCGAAGTGTACCCCGACGTCTTTGCCGTCAATGTTGGCACCCTCAACAGCTCGAATCTGACCACCGTCGGCCCTGCCGAGGGAACATATAGCATCTGGACGCTCAATTTCACCACGTCGGATATGCCCGTCGCGCAAAAGTTTATCGATCTCCCCCAGGCCGGGCTTCTCAATGGTCTCACCACCGTCCCGGGCTCCGGGGTCATCTTTACCGCCGATCAAATCAACGGCACCATCTTCCGCATCGACATGGCCACTGCCGAGATTAGCATCACTATTGACTCGCCACTGCTGGGCTCTCAGCCCTACTACAATGACAACAAGCTGGCCCTCAATGGCGTGCGCTACCACGGCCAACACCTCTACGTCACGGATTCCTCCTCGGCCATCTTTGGCCGGTACCGCCTCAACCGAGACGAGTGGTCCTGGGGCGGTCTCGAGCTCCTCGGCCAGATTCAGCAAAACGGCACCACCAATTATGACGACCTGGCGGTCGATGACGCGGGCAACGCCTATGTGTGCATCCACCCCAACGCCCTGTCGCTCGTGCAGCCGGACCTGACCCAGACCATCTTCTACATTGATGAAACCGAGCAGTTCAATACGCCAGCCTCCGTGGCCTTTGGTCGCGGGATTCAGGCCAATGATACTCTCTACGTCGTGTGCTCGGGTTCTATTGCAGATGACGGCGCTGTTGTTGGAGGTGCTCTCTACCGGATCGATCTCTTGCCTCCATCCATCTCAAGTGAAGTGTGCGCCGCTTGAGTTCAGGGTGTATGGGTCAAGGCTTTGGACTGTAAATAGTGATTTCGTAAAATGAGGATGAATGCCTGATTGGACTATAAAACATCATTTAATTTTCACAGCTTGAATTTCAGAATTCGAACATGTTTGGTGTCGGACCAAATGCTGCTTTTACCATGCCATGACATTTGCAAAACCCATAATGGTGTACCGCCCGTGAACCACGAGAGTGAAATTGCTCCACATCACAGTTTCTTCCCAAATAGTTTCAACTCCCTAACAGTACCTGTCTCTTGAAAGCCATTACCGAAAGGTAGATCGGATCGGGTACGGGAAACGGCCACGTTGCATTCCGGTATGGGCATTTCTGCATACCCTACTGCCTTCTGAATCAAATGAACAAGGTACACCTCAATCGTCTAGTCTCAAGATTGAATAAAGTCTATAAATTTGGAATAAAAGTTGAAAAGTTATAAAGCACCGTTACCTGCGCAGCAGCCATCGTCTTCCTCCACATCGACATACTGACTCTTGTTGAAGGCTTGGGTGGACAAAGGCACATCCAATGCGGGATTTTGCGTAAAAAAGTTGTCTGCGACATTAGACGAATATTCTCTACAGGATACACAAAATCAAGTGGAGAAGGGGGGGGGGGGGGGCAAAGACTTTCTCCTTCCACTTACACGGCTTGAGACTGATCATGTGCGTTTCGACAGGCATGACAGGAAAGTCTTCGATGCGAGGCACATGAGTGAGAGCAAAAGTGTGCCAGAGTACAACATCGGTATTGACGACATTGTCCTTGCGCGCCACAAAGGCTTCTACCCCTCCGGCATTTCCATTGGACTGGTTGGTGAACTTGCCGGCACAGTACAGCTCGCGATCCCGGTAGCTCGAGACCCAAATGTGATGTTGGGTAAAGGGGGCACGGCCCGTCATGTGCGCATCGGGATCCGCGAGTCGCAGCTGGCTGGGGTGCGGTACCAGCTTGTACGAGACTGGTGTCATGGTGATGGGGTTGATCTTGTTTGGGTTGTACTACGAAGTGAATGAGCCAATGCTAGATCATAGTAGAGAGTGGGGTCGGCCAGGGATGGCTGGGAGGGGGTTGATGGAGCTGCAATCAAAAACTTACAATCTTGAACGAGCGGTTGGTGGATGGTGATGCGTTGGCGAAACCGGCCGTGGTGATTGGAGTCTGCTTTACATGAAAGGCATTGCCATGAGGATTGAGCTCCGAGATGGGAAGTCCATAGACATCTTCTTGAACGATCGAATTTTCATGGCCATCAATCATGGGGTCTTTTTGGTTCTCGGATCAGTGTACATGTTCGGGAGACCTGGTCTGACGAGGAATAGCTTACCAATTCGCACGTTGATAAAGTGTTGGTGAGAAGGGGCCAGTACACCCGGGGCTACAACCGTGCCCCAAGGTGACTTTTTGCCCATGTCAATGGCAGCAGTGGACAGGATTCCTGTGGCTCGGGCTTCGAGGTTGATGGCACCAGCCTGGTCAAACTGCCAGGCAAACACGTAGTCGTAGTTGCCGACAGTGATGATGGTCTGGAGGACGAGCAGGCGTTGGCGAGTCACCGTGGCGACGCCGGTCGCACCCGTGTGCTTCCACAAGATACCATTGTCCTGCTCGTGACAGCAAATCACGCTTGAGATCTTCTTGGCGAAACCTGTAGGGTCGACCTCGACAGTGGAGAAGTACTGTTCCCGGTCAGCTAGGCGTGCTGTGTCAAATTGCCTCCTCCAAACCAACATACCTTCATGGTGCCAAGACAGTCACATCCATTCTTGAGCGAGTTGGCGCTTCGTCCCAGTCCGATGTCTCCAAAGTCAAAGACTTGTTTGAGATGTGCTGGCGGTCGGGGGTCGGCATATGGCACGTGCATTTCACTCAGCGAAATTCGGTAGAAAAGAGGTCGACCATCATACGTAACATCATGCAGGACTGGCCCTTCGCGATAACTAGGTATACAAATCAACAAAGGCACTCGTTTAGTGGCCGCCGGAAAAACTCACTTGAAGCCTACACGGAAACGCCATTTTTGCCATTCGATCAAACGACCATTGACAGTAAAGCTGACACCTTCTGGCTGGGAAACAATCAAGGGCTTGAGGTCCGTCCTCTCGCCATCCTCGCGCAGTGATGGCAGAATTTCTGCTGGAAGGTACTCTTTTGTGGGATAGACCTACGCGCCATGTCAGCGGAAGCTTGATATCTTGGAATACATCAAGCATACCAGCGGGCCAGTTCTACTCTTCATACCATCCTCTTCAGAACCGGTGTAGCACCAATGGGTATGTGTGATCTTTTTCTCGCAGATGTCATAGTAGAAGGCGAGCGGTAAGGGGTAGGCAAAGTAATTGGATTCGGGATCATTGGTTGCGGGATTGCGATGATAAGTGAGACAGAAAACTTTCCGCGATGCAGGGTTCTTGTCCTCGGAGCCAAAAGGCCACGGGTTAAGCACAATAAGCTCTTTCGGCACGGCGAGCTCCTTGATCGCCTCAAGGAATATGGGATCTCTGGCAATGTTCTCCTTGACCTCGGACATCTCTGTTCGGTCAAGCGGCGCATGGTGGTCCTTGACCTCCTCTACCGAGATCTCCTTGCCGGTGTCCATATCAATAACCACCTCCATCAAGGTGCGCGTGTTGAGCACGAAGAACATGGCATAAATTTGACGAGCTATGATTTACGACGGCGTCTCTCCCCGTCTCTCGGCTGCAAGGTACAGTGCCAGGTCGGCTTTACTCTGCAGGGGAATTAGTGACCATCATCTCAAGATTCAGGGGTCTATTATTGGTGACAGGCAACCAAGTTACCAAAAGGCGTAGAGTGGGAATAATGATGACCACTTACAGGTTCGTGAAGAGTGCACGCCTTGAACCATAGACGCGAATCGGGACGATTGTGCTTCAAGATGGAACATGCCGTATTGACCTCGTCAACCGAGACATCATCCAATGGGTGGGGTCGAGGCGTCATGTTGAGTAAGAGTGTATCAGTAGGATCAAATCAGACCAAAAACCGGATAATACAATGAGGATGGATGAATTGCCAAGTAGACGTCGACAAAACAATGCGACTTCTCTGTTTCAATATATTTGTGGACGGTCTACAAGCGACAGGGTCCCCGACCGGGAGTAAAACTAAAAGGATACATGGTCTCATGGTTTACATCGGTATTATTAGAAATACCAGGCCAGGATAGAACTACACAGCGAAGAATACTTCCAAATAGAGAAAGAAAATAAAAACTGGAGAAAGGACCGTGTTAACGACGGCGACCCCGCCGAATCGCATATTCCCCAGCACAGTCTCTCTTGTCGTATCAGGGCTGCAGGGTTATCAAATGTGGGGGTTTGCTAGTAAACCCCGAAAGATTGGGCCTATCAATTACATTACAATACAAAGTAGGTATAGTTCAGAATTTGACAAGTCGATATCGTCACCTTCGTCTCCTCAAGTTTCGGGGCGCGACTCGGCAGGTATCCGAGTATATCCACCTAAACACACGTATTCATTTGGTTTAAACGATGTTGTCTTACGAGCTAGACTTATTACATGGACCAGCTGCACTGCACCAAGGCCGTTCACGCAGGATGACTCAAAAGTGGCAGTGGGCAAGAGCTATGAGGTGACGAAACAAGTATACAGTATATTTGTTGGCGGCTAGGTACATACAGTTCTTGTATCATTGCTATTGAATTCTCGTCCTTCTCCACTTGCGTCTTCTGTAATGATAGTGCGCATGGATTCTTGCAGAATGTATGGTGACGCATGCGGTAGGGAGCAAAGGGGCACTGCTTCTCTCCTCTTCTTCTTTTCTCAAACGGCATTGTCGGCACAAGAGAAGGCAGCGCCGGCTTTTCCCTCCTTGTACAGATCATTGATGTTTAGACAGGATACTATGCAACCTGCAATGCCAAAGAATAGACCAGCAACGAGAAAGATGCCATGAATTACACTGGCGTACCACGTTGTCTTCCGCTTGAAATGTTTATTATCATAGAACCCTAGAATCAAATATGTTAGTGATCCAATCCTTGTGTCGTCGCTAATTGTCTCCAAGCCCTTGTCTGTAAACTGTGAGGCACTTACACATCAACATGGGGAGCGAGATTGTGTTGGGAGTAGTGAATAGAACCAGAACACTGAGTAGCTCGCTGTAGAATGGAACACCTGTAGCGAGGACAAACGCAACGATTGTAATCGATACCACGGAGCACCTAAAGAAAGGGCAAATGAAGGTCAATTTAGCAACGATACTGAGAAACACGTTCTGTGCTCCTTTGCATGGATGTGGAAACACGTACAACCAGGTCAATCGGTGCTGCCACGTCTTTTCCTGTAGGTGACGAGTACCGCGAAGAAGCTTGACCATGATGAACTTGCCACAAGTGTGAAGGACTGCTGGTCAGCAATATCGATTTTTGGGGCTATAGATACAAGTACATACACAACGTGCAAGTGATGGCGAGGCCTGGGAGAGCGATACCATACGCAATCTTCTTGATGAGCGGGCCTGCGGATGCTAGAGCGGGAGAAGCAACGTATTGACCACCTAGAGTTGTTAAGTCTGAGTCTCATTTGTATCAAAATGACATGGAGGCTCCGTCAGATCACTCACAGTACTTGTAAACGATCAGAGGGAGGATAAAATAGGAGAGAGTAGTGATGGTGAGAGCTATGTAAACGGCGCGGTTAAAGTATCTCTTAGGGTCTCTCATTTCCGACGAGGCAGGAATGCTGTTGCGTGTCAGTTCCACTGAAGAAAAGAAAAGTATGTCGCAAAGCCTCTTCAAGTCGGACAGACGTGAAGAAGGATTAAATTTAATGTTGTAGAAGTAGAATTACGCACTATGCAGTAGTACCACCGTAAGAAGTCAGGATTAAGTTGGAGGCGGCGAGCCCCACGCTGAAAGTTGGCTTGTTTACCAAGTAGAATTCAAGGTCGTATGTGCCAGTGGTAGGCGCAGCAGCCGGGCGATCCTGGAGAGATACCGCAATGCTATGGAGGGTTAACAAACATTGGTTTAGAGATACGATTAGTGCGGATGGGAGATACTAACACAACAATCAAAATGGATATGTACAAGGTAACAAATCCAACCCAGGTCAAGACGCCAATCTGTCCAAACTTGGGCATGAGTGCCGGAATGGTGCATAGGACGGCAGCGATGGCCGTGAAAGTCATGGTACACAGGGCATGATCAGACAGAGTATTGAACGCAATCGAGACGCTGAGCATTGTCACACCAGCAGGGAGACTATGTGACATTAACACCAAGACTTGGGCTGCTTCCAAACAGAAATTGACTGTCAGACTTACACCCATGAAAAGAAGTACATCCAAGCCACGACTTCGCCGAGAATTTTGCCCCCAATCAGAGTACCGGCGTCGCCAACCGAGTGAATGCTGGCATGATTGAGACGGAATTGACCCATGAGCAAGGCGCCATACAGAGACAGTCCGCCCCATACAAAGACAAGGATGCTGGCTGGGATAGCACCGAGGTCATGGAAACTGCCAGGAATACTAAGAATACCGGCAGCGATCTCTGTCACGTCTTAGTGAGTTACCCTCAAAAGAGGTCAGGCAAGACGTACGGAACTTGCAAAACATGATAGAGGCCTGATAAGAGGATATCAGCACGAGTTTGCTATTTACATCCAATTGGTGTCTTACCTTGATCCATCCCATGGTACGATAATTTACCTGGCCATTGAGTTTGAACACCTCATTAGCCTCGGTATCCTCAGCGCCCGAAGGATTTTTGTTATTTTCGGTAACGATTCTGATTGAGGAATCGTCGCCAGCCTTGTCAAGTGGCTTGTCTTTGGCAGCAATTTCACCATCCATATCTCGGTTTGAAGTTGGAGCCAACATGTCTGCAACTAGTATATCTTATTTGTGTATAATCACCGGCCTGAAAGGGACTGTGACTAACAGAGAACAGTATGAGAGTTGCACTAGAGGCAGACAGGGCATCACATCACAGCGTTTGGGAATACGAGCATGTTGTGACTTTTATAACATGAGGAATTTGTCTTGGCGTTTCTAGACAAAAGGAATGGATATAGTGGAGTGTAAAGCAGGTACTAGGCACAATCAGGTCTCCGCTAATTCCAGTACCGTCAGCATGGAGCAGCTCTTATCTGTCTCCACTTCTTGGCCGAAGAGCCTACAATTTTGAGGACCGCGTCAATTTATACCTATACTTATCAAAGTTGCGGGGTAAAGAAACAGCGCTTCGCAGAGGAAAATAGGCATATTCACTGCCCCGTTGTGCCCCTGGTCCTTGTAATCACGACTTTACTTATCAGTCTTGGCCGGAAGCGCGCGGTTCACACAACCCGACCGACAGACAGCCTGGGAGTGGCGCATCCCTCAGTCCGAGAGCGAAATGCAAACCATGCATGGTACCTAGTCTCTTTGTGTTTGATAATATTTTCATCACGACTTGTTCTGCGCTCGCCCACAGCCTCTCTCACCATCCGGATCACGATTATGGTATCTTCTCCAGAGACTCGGAGCTCCACCTCATCACTACCGCCCCACAATCCAACCCTACCCACGACCAGACGTATATGGTCCAGGGAGGAAGATGAAGCGCTGATTGCTGCCGTCGCTCACTATGGCACCAGTAGAGGGCATCGTTCGAATTGGCCTCGGATCGCTGCTGCTGTAGGCAGCGGCAGAACTCGCAAAGTTTGGCTCTCCTTTCTCTTTCGCCCAGTTGTTATCGAGTAAAAGTCGTCTAACAGCCCGCCAGGACTGCAGCAAACGCTGGTTCAACTCACTTGATCCAGCAGTAAAGAAAGGCAAATGGTCGCAAGAAGAGGACGACGCGCTACGCCGACTCTATGCAGAACTTGGACCTAAATGGAAATCAATTTGTGCGGCCCCTTTACTTGTTTTTCTCATCGTCCCCTGAAATCCATGACTAACAATGGTTATGTTTCATAGCTCAACGTCTTCCGGGCCGTCAAGAGTATCAGGTGGCCAAACGCTGGGGTGATGTCTTATCTCCTGATTTGGCATCCAAGGAGCCATGGTCCCCACTCGAGGATGCCCTGCTCCTCCAGCTATACGAAACTCACGGGTCGAAATGGTCCATTATTGCAGAATCATTGACTGGAAGAAGTCCTGTCGCCTGTCGAAACCGCTGTCGCAAATATCATGGCCAGCCGCCTGCCAAACGTGAGAAGTGATTGAGCGACAAGACAGTAACACTGCTAATATTAACAGGAAACAATGCTTCCCCCCGCACACTCGATGTTGGAACATCAAGTAATCCGGATCAAAGGTGCAGTCCTATTCCCAAGGTATCCACCACCACCACTGTACAGGAGACATCATCGATGACGAGCACCACCACTGCTCCGCCAGTCGACCCCCCGATGCCGAATGATCTAGAGAGTCCCAGGGACTGGCAAATTGGGTATCCTGTTTGTGAATCAACACAAGCTGCTGAGAGCCCAACAGGCGATCAGCTGCTCAACAGATGGCTTGTCGACATTGAGGCCGCCATCACCAAGAATGGCATGGGTGAAGCACCACTATTCGACACAGCATCCTGGGATCAGACCAGTACACATATCGAAAACTCTGAATCGGCAGAACAGCTTCATGCTCAGGAAATAAACATGAATGAGGAAGTCAATACAATCACGACCGGGTCAACTTGTGACACGAATGATAAAAGTGCGTGCATCGAGCTTACAATCCCCACGAATGGCAAGCATTGACTCTGTAATAGTGATACAACTTGGCTTTTCCAACGTCGACTCGTCAATACCAATCACGACGCTCGAAGGCCATTACAATGTTCTGTCGCCTTCCAATGAGGTGATGGCTCGCGAGGTCTCCATCTCAAGCGATGCGAGAAAACCTCTGCTACCTCCATCAACGCCGCGAGGACGGCCGACAACATTAATAAACCCAGTTGATAACGTCTGGTCATTGGCGTTGGCACTGCAGACGTCACAGACATCGATTCATATCAGCACCAAGCTGCTTCGTCGGCTTGTTCACGATGCGGCGTATACGCTATGTGCGGCCGACACTAGTGATGTATCGGGTGAAGCGGTGGCGCAGCAATAATGGTCAAGGGCCAGCAGAAAATGACTTTGTAAAAGGGAGACTTGTAGTCTATATAAAGGATGTGTGGCACTTCTTGACATATTTTGAACAGCATTGATTGTGCACTTGTACCTGTTCTGAATTAATGCAATGGAGAGTTATGAAACGTATGTATGCATCTACCGGTCATAGGAGTCGCCAATGACGTCGTGCACCACTGGCCGTGTTGAAGTACCGGCGAAAGGGGATGGATGCATTCTCTGGCTCTGTAATAAGTCTACTCTGTACATGCAATTTCTATCAGCTCCCACAGCAGCCACGCCAAATTTGAGCTCCTAACAAGACAGATGGTCACATCCCATACCGCGACTCCAACGCGATGGCCATGTCGCCAAAACATTTGTCGAATGCAGTGTATTCGATCCCCAGCACTAGTTTGGCTTTGGTCCCGTCAATATGGCAGCCGGACAGTAGCATGAGTTTGTGTACAGCGGGATCATTAGGGGGCATCATCGTTGCAGACGGATAGAGCTTGTGCAGGACCTACATGAGCATCAGTAAGGCGTACATACATTGGGAGTAAACAGTGGATCAAGGCGCCAAAAACGAGCGGCATCCCTGGCAGGTGCAATGTGTTTTGTGCATCGAGCATTTCTTTCAACACAATTTACTTGCCAGTGTTGTAGTTCAGAATTAATGGTCGAACTCACTGTGCAAATGTCATTCCCGCAATAAGAACCTCCACTGACAATGAACCGTTGCATCGAGGCTTCGGGAACTGTCAAAGCCCGTACATGTGCTACAGCGCCTATGTACCTGATTAGCGCCTCTTACAGGGGGGG
>NW_006917098.1:1502697-1671221 GCF_000516985.1 Pestalotiopsis fici W106-1
GAGTACTTGGGGCAGTTGGAGGGGGGCGGGTGTCCACTTACAATCCCGCACGTCTACCCAGCTCCCCATGACATTGAGATCATCTTTCGACTTTTTGCCCAACTGCCACTCGTAAAAAGTGCCTGCAAGACAAGTACATATTAGCTGGAATGCTAGGTCGGGCAAATTTTGGATTAAAGAAGGCGAAACAAGACGTCTGAAACAGGTACAGGTCTGCCTCGATTCGGGGATATGACTGACTGCATGACGTGTTTAGCTGGTCTGCGGACTCGCATTCATGAATAGGCGGTCCAAAGACCATGGGCGGATTGAGAGCCACGCCGTCAAACTGTGGTGTGCGATCCTTGAAGAATTGCCAAAAGGTCCTTTCAGCGAGCACCTTACTGGCTGACAAGTGAAGTGTTAATACATGTTTCGAGCTAGACAGTGGTACCAAAGTTGTGTCACTTACCTCTGTATTTCTCCATGGCGGGTGCTCCTTTTCCGTGCAACCTGCACGTTTCGACGCTCGCTTCATTCCAGTCTTTTTCGGTAAATAGAATGGGTCTGTTACCCTTAATTTAGCCCATCGTCCTTATAGGCCCAGCAATCTCGAGTCATAACTCACCCGCTTGACGGTTTCCGCGAAGGATCCGTAATGGCAGCATTTGACCTATGATATCTCGATATGAACCCAGGATCTGACAGCATACAGATTTGCTTTCAGGACTCACGATGTTACTACAATGCGCTTCACACCGGGGCTATTCAAGGTCAGAAGTTGGAAGTTTGTTGTGACTGGTAATGGAGAAACATACCAATGCTTATCAAGGGATTCCAATATTCCCACCGTTCCTTGGACGGCGGGAACAAACAGTTCATCTAAATCATTGGCATTGGTATGGAAGGGGCTATCCACCATGAGCATACGTGCATCTCTTGTGGGAAATCTTGGATGTGCTGCAGTCGCATACATACCTTGCCATGTGAGCGACCGCATCAACACCTTTGACTGCCTCATCGAATGCTCCTGGCTACACAAGATGAGCTTATCATTGCTCTTGTTTTCCCCTTTTTCCGATACCAGTGCTTTCAACTTGTGAGCTTACCTCTGAGATATCCTCCACGATGCAGTAATCAAAAGAACCCGCCTTTTTCTTGAACAGATTCTTGAGATATTCTCCTTTGGCTTGGCTGCGAACGGTGCCACGAACGCGAAATCCCTCATCAAGAAAAACACCTATCGTGTGGCTATCATCGGGTCAGCTCGAAAACATGATGAGCAGCAACAGCTGGAACTGCCAACGATTTACGCCACAAGGTTGGAACTTACGCCGCGATGAATCCTGATGCCCCAGTGATGAGGACTAATCCTCCAGGCTGAACAACTGGCATACTTGTCTCAGGTATTCGTGATGGTTTTGGAGGAACGATGACTATAGTGTAAGTTTCTCGAGTTGGCGCGGAATCCTCGCTTTGTGGTTGCGTGAATGCTGTACGCCAAGGCCTAGTCCGGAGCGAGATTTTTTGAGTCGCTCTCCATCAACAATCGGCTTGCGACTCAGTCTTTCCTGGAATCCATCGCACACCCATCATAATCGCCGTACACAGAAAGACCGATTCACATTTCCCAAGTGGGACGTCACGTCTAACCTAGTGCGGCAAATGACCCAGGATGATTTGCAGGAGGTACTCGAAATGGATGGGACCGTGTAAAGATCATTTTGTAGTCCGTGATTGGACCACTAAAAGATTGCCTTGGCCGCTGTATCGGAGCCCTCCAATGGATAGCTCGGACCGATGTGCGGGGCCGCGCCTCTCCAGGGCTTATCAGTGAAAATACATACCCACTTTCCATCCCTGCTGCGTATATACCCATTTTATAATACAGACCAATCTTCTTTATTTTAACTTCTGGCATGTGAGGGATATGTATAGATACAAACGTTTTTTTGATTTCGTAATGAAAGACCAAGTTTGGATCACTAACACGGTTCAATCTGTCAAGGTCGGGTGTACTAAAAATGACACAGGCTACTAGACACCTCAATGGTTGGCCGAGGACGGTGTTATTCTTGGACCGTGTCGTGCGTTGTGCCTAGGTATGTAGTATGATGATGGTTGGCTAATCATAGAATCTACATATACCCTAGAGCATCTTCGGTATCCAAGACTTGATCAATGCAATAGAGCCACAAGCCGTTACTAGTTACTCAACGTTGATCAAACACTTTTTTTCCACCAGGATGTCTTGTCAACCAAAGTCCAACATTAGAGAGATCCCGACTATCATCAGTGTCGATCCATCGAAGCCACCTCTGACAGAGAAGAACATTCACACTCGATGGCACCCCGAAATTCCGTAAGTTGCCGCAAGTAATGCGCCACAAGGGACACGATTTGGGGCGTCCCAACTATAGTCTCTTTGGATTCCACGGCGCTTTCCTAGGCTAACACCGAGTCCGACAGCCCCATCGCCACAATACAGAGTGGAGACATCTTCAAGGTCGAATGCATGGACTTTTGCGGTAACGCCATTGCCAACGATGACTGTGCCGATGACATTCAAAACTATAATTGGCATCAGTAGGTCAACAGCACAGCGGACTCGCCGAATTGTCCAGAAAAAATGGACCCAGCTGACCTTTATCTCAGGGACCATCACCTATCCGGGCCCATTCGTGTCGAGACGGCCCAACCTGGTGATGTCCTCGCGATTGACATTTACGACGTGGTCCCCTTTCCCGATCGCATGTGGGGCTTCTCTGCCGTGGCTCCCGGCAAGGGACCGCTCGACCACAAGGAGACGCGGGTGGCCAAGTCCATCTGGGACTTTAACGGCATCAAGACAACCTCGCGCCACGTCGCCGGGGTCGAGTTTGCCGGCCGGCCTCACTGCGGAGTCTTTGGCACATGTCCTTCCTACGCGCTCATGGACGAGTGGAACCGCCGGGAAAAGGTCTTGAACGAGAGAGAGGGTCATGGAGAGGGCAGCACCTTTTTTGCCGAGCTTCCCAAGGAGTACGGCGCCTACGTTGGTCAAGATCTTCCAGAGGACCTCATGACCCGGATTCTAAAGGAGGGCGCGAGGACCAAGCCCGCTCGAGAGGTATGAACAGGAGCATTAATTTTTTATTGTGGACCGAGGACAGTAGCTAACTCGTACAGCACGGCGGTAACATTGACGCTGGCAACCTCGTCTCTGGTTCTCGAATCTACCTGCCCGTGTATATCGAGGGAGCCAACCTCTCCGTGGGTGATATCCACTTCAGTCTCGGCGACGGCGAGCCATCGTGCGCCATTGAAATGGCCGGCATCGCCACCCTCAAGGTTGAAGTCATCAAGAATGGCGTCGAGCTTTTTGACATGCGCGCCCGCATTGTCATCCCCAGCCCGACGGAAGTACAGTACCGCAGCCAAGTCATCTTTCATGGTCTTTCGGTCGATCCATACGGCGAGCAGCAAAAAGCCAATGCCACGGTGCGTCTTTTAATCGCTTTGACCTTTGGTCAGTGATGCTAATTGATTGTCAGACGAGTTATATGCACGCTGCCAACTCGGCAATGAACTACCTAGGCAAACTGGGTTATTCTCATGAGCAACTGCAAATGCTTTTGGCTGCAGCGCCTATCGAAGCCAAGGTACGTCTTCTGACCTCTTTTGCTATTATTTTCCCCACAACGCCATGCCCATCAACGATTCGCATCCTGCCTAGTGTTTCCTCCTTGAGACTCTCCATACTGACCCGATGAAGATCCTGGCTACGCCAAATTATCCACACGCCAATGTGTCGGTTGGCATTCCGATCGAGATCTTCGAGGACGACATTCGCCCTAGTGCCAACGGCTTGGTAAAGAAGGACAGGGGGTCGTGTGCTTACATGACTCCGGAGAAGGAAGCCGAGTGGAAGAAAACATTCCGCGCTCCGCCTAATTGCTACAGCACGTGCGAGGACCAGCCGTTGGCTACCAGGTTGAGATAAGATGATTGCCGTATGACATGACTAGTAGCATATCGCACACCAATGACTGGCGATAAAGTTAGGCCTGTAGATATAGATGTTTGGATGTCAGGAAAAAAGCAAGCGCCAAATGACTGCTATAAGATATTCTTGTTCTATCGAAATGTGACGACTCGTGCACCTCTAAGTAGAAGCATGGTTAATGCTTGAGCGGAGAAAATCGAGATCTTGGTATACTAGTATCGCCATTCTCAACGTCGACCTTGGCGCCTGCACTGAGAAGAAGGTGGAGACAGCAAAGTCTTGGGTGATGTAGTGAAGGGCCCCAATTAGCTTTCCTCTCCTCATTCACATGGAGCATTCTGTCATCAAACAGCCAGAATATGGGAGGAAACAACGGTATGGAAATGTCAGACCCTTGGAACGATTGTCGGTTTACGTCGGCGCCGCGATCAATGAGGAGACTTGCGATATCGTAATTGAAATAAGATAGAGCTCTTCCTAACGGAGTTATCCTGGTACCTTCGTTCCGATCTGGGTGTATTCCGAGATCCAGGAGTCGTTTGACTAGGGATATTGCTCCTGTCCCCACAGCAAAAAAGAGGATATCTGTAGGGTTCTGTATGATCCACTGAGTGCGACCAATCAATATTGATACATCGATGAGAACATGACCACATCTTGGCGCTTTAAATTGATGGCAGACTTCATCAAAGCTTCCCAAACGGCCAGAACTGTATGAGACTTGATGGAAAAAAAGTTCTTGAGAACTGAGATTTCGGCTGAGGCCGCGATCCAATCGAGGAGCTGTTTGAGCAACGGCGGTTCAGGTTCCTGACCGTTCGAAAGGATAAAGCAGTATTGCAGCAGCGAATCAAGCGTCAGGGCTCCACCAATGTGGACAGCCTGAAGTTGATGCCTGAGGCGGCTCAACCCTTGACTATCCAGATGATTCTCAGAGCGCCCAGGCTCGGATTGACCCGTGGGTGTGAGCGGCGCAAATAATGAATCATCAGGCATTGTAAAGTCAGAGTTGCAGGATCCACGTTCATTGATCCACAGATCAGTCCTCGTAGCTGAGAATTGGCTTGAGGTACTGGCAACCGGCGTCACTACATGCTAGGGTGAGAATAGCTTCTTTACATCACAACAGTTGCACACTTACTCAAATTTTGTAGAAGGCAGACGAAGCTTGTGAATGGGGAGCGAAGTCGTATGGCATTTATCAACTCAGTACGAATATTCACATCCATGACTTTGGAGATATCCAGGGGCACTGAGTATTCTGGAGTGCGAGCCAAAAGTGCAAATGTGCCAGACGATATGGGAGATATGCTGCGTGTATGGTCGCCTGGTATTGTCGCGAGGTGTCTTGGTTGCGGAGACGGCGTTCTAATCGTGATATTCCTGGGTAATTGCGGCGAGAGAGCTAAGCGGGAAGGTTAGACATGGGGACTTGCAATTCTCTGAACAAATAGTGACATACATTGACGAATCCTGGACCGGATGTGAGCTTTCTTGTTATACCTGCGAACCTCCCTCTCGATAGTGGAAGCTGGCAATAGCTTCTCCCCAAGGTAAACATGACTGGCTTTGCCAGCAAGCACCCGCCTCTCCACATGGTAACCAATTGGTCCCCAGTCTGATCGACTGATTTTCTTGGAAAACCCAAAATGTTTGAGTAAAACGGTTTCATATTGTTTTAGACTGAGAGACATGGTTAGCTGAGAAGGCATGGGAACATATAGGAGCACTGACGGCAATATGGGGAACCTATGATCTGCCTCCATCTGCCGCTTGACCTCTTTCAATGCTTGGTCTTGGGTAAGATACAAAAGACGCAGTGTCTCTTTGTGGTTATCCCACAGAGTGTAGTCTTTTGGCTCACCAGCGTATATGACACGCGGTCGCTCAGGTAGGGACAACGGGTGCCCCTGCGTAGAGGAAGACATGACGCGTGAGATGCGTGCGCCTCGTCTATACTGCACTGTGGTCTTGATTGTGGTAGAAAATGACTTAAAGGCGATTGTTGTAGTATCATCGAACCTCACATGAACTCTAGAGAGGGAAAAGTAGGGCGGGGAAAACTAATACTGAAAGACGACAGTATGTAGGGAAGCCGGGTACTTATCTCGAAATCTGTAGGCTGTGCAAAAGAGATCTGCGACGCATCGAAATTACTGCTGCAACGTCTTTGCCAATGCAGACGTATGATAGATGCAAGGCTCTACTATTTGGCGTGCATTGCCTCATCCGTCGCCACTTTGAGCTGGCTCAAAAGTCTGGGCACCGAGGCCATCCACTCAGATCAAGAATACGGGGTTCTCAAAACAAATGTCCAAAATCCATCCAATCAAAACTACCGTTCTTTTGCCTGCATAATGCTTAGCTGGGCGACACCTGCATTTGTCCAATTTCCAGCCAATCAAAAATGCAGCGCTTCCCAGTACATACATGGAACGATCGGCAGAGATTGCCTAGAAAACAGCCCCCGCGGGTCCTTGCAGAGACTCGCCTGGCTTTAATTCCTCTGTGTCCAAATTCCAACCAATCATAATATGACTCTCCTTCGGTGACTTGATGCTAATACAACAAACCTGCATGACTGTTCTCGAAAAGAATATCAAGTCAGAATGAAGGCTCTACATACTCTGCCATTTCATGGTAGATATAAGACCTCGAAGGTGTGGAGATCTCGACGTCGATATTGCAACATGATTAGGCTACTCATCACTCAACAAGATGGCAATAAACGTATTCTGTTGTGCCTGGACTAGCTCCAAAACGTACGTTGAAATCGGTACCACGCTTTCTTTTTCCATGTCGCTAACCAGACGCTTTATAGAGTCGTTCATCATCACAAGTACGGCGACAATCTAGACATGTGCAGTACGACTGCAACGACGGGCGGGGACACAAACACGAAGAAAGTCAAGAAGAGGCGCTCAAAAGCTAACAGGACGACATCAATCACTTGTGAACAAGCAACACAAGACCATGAGATCAGGGCTGTCGGCGCCCAGTTTACATAGTAAGTGAATAGTGACGTATTGGTCGTACAATCGTGAATGCTAACAGGGCAATGGTAGTTATGGGCCAAACTCGCCTGGTTCTTGCCATGACTTACCTGAGCTCGATACCAATATTTGCTTGGATAAAGAGGATGATCTCAAGTTCTCGAGTGACACCTACGATGGATGCTTTTAGGAAACAATCGCAGACTCGCGATGGACAAAATCCTCATTATTCACTACATCTTTGGTATCATTACATGACGTAAGGATTATAATGGTGGCAATGAAATTTCTCTATTGTTTTTAACCTGGCGGTTCGTCTTGTATGTGATCAATCATGAATCATACGCATCAGAGCAGGTCCAATTGAGTGTAAAGTATCAAACATAGCTATGGGCAAGGCAAGATCCTCGTAAATCTTCCACACATTGTCATCATCATTGCTAAAACTTGACTTGTACTCTTCGGCTAGTCCACAGTGAAGAATGGAACTGACTATTGGTTGTGCCGTGGCCGTGTATACAGCACTTTATGAGTCGCTGCAGCTCTTGCCGGACGTGTTCATCGCGGAAGAGGCGCGAGACAATGCGGCTACTGGGCAACCAATTTTCGGCCTTATTATGGCAAGTCCTGTCAAGTACGCGGTGATGGATGACTACAATAGGCGCATCAGCATGAGCTCTCCATGACTGGCACGTCTGAATAACAACACTGACGTCCGTTCGAGTCTAGATGTCACCACCACGGCCGATGGGACGCACCAGCACTGAAACATGACCGAGGACGGCGGCCCGCAAGATTGGAAAGAGAGTGTTTAGATGAAAGACCCGCCCCTCAAGCCAGAGCACGCCCATCTCCTCTACTCGCCGCCGCCGCCGGATCTCCCCGTTGTGAACAAAGATGTTCTAATCCTCGTGGCCGCTTGGGAGGGCAATATTGACCGTTACGCCGCCTGCAGCGCCCGCACATGATCCGCGGGGAAGACTGTAACGGGAGACGCCATAATGGAAACGCGGCTGGATAGCACGGGCGCGCGGCGCAATATTGCACGTGCCATCAACGCACGCTACGTCATGCCCAACGACGTTGCGCGCATCCGCACAGCTCCCGAGCGGCATCTCCCGTACATGATTTGGTATCCCCACCGGCCGCGTCGGCAGACCTTGCGCGAGATTGCGCGGCCCGGTCCGAGATGAAGCGCGCCGTGGTCCATGCCTGCATAGTGTGCGATTACCGTGACCTATGAGCCAGTTTGCGTCCGGAGCCGCACCCTGTTCTGTATCACGAGGCGAGACGAGGCAGTAGTTAGTCAGCCCTTTTACCGAGAGGATCTGGAGGCAAGGTCAGCAGAGCTGGGGATCGATCCGGAACGTGAGCTTACCGAGGCCGAGTCTGTAGAGGCCAGGGCTGTTGTCGAAAACAAGGAGCCGACTTCGACGTTTTTGCATGGGCTGGCGAGTGCCGGGTTCTATGGTGATGCGGACCTGAGTATGTTTGGCAGCGGCAAGATAACCTTTTTTTTTTTTTTTTTGGCGCCATTGATGAAGCACGGGCGCATGCTAGGGAGGAGGAGGGTGGCTGGATGAAGATTAAACATCTGAGGAGCTTTCATCAACGGAACTAGATGAAAACAAGTGTCCAAAAGTTACAGCCAGCTGATTCATTCCAGACCAGGCAATCTCATATCAAAACTTGGCACCAACATTAAATCCACCCGGCAAAGTATCTGCATAGAACGGCAAGTAGACTGCTGACACAATGTCTATGGCTCACCCACTGCCACCCACTACCCTTTTGACGCCTCCTGAATGGTTGAGGCGTGCCTGGTTGACGTAATCGCGATCAAACGCTTTGTGGCTGGCCTTTCTGAGTGTTTCTCTCCCCTTTAAGCTTGCGTATCAATTGCGAAAGCAAAAAGATCACGAGGAGCCACTCTGACGGGGAACTCCGTGTCTGTAGAGAGTTTTGCAGCTCATCTGCCCTAGTCTCCCACCTCACATCCTTGTGCATGTCCTCCACGACCTTTTCTCTCCATTGAGAATATTTCCCTCGAAATAGCGACGCAATGTTCTCAAGATGAAACGCAATGAGCAAGGTAGCTACCCCGACAACCACTGACGTGATGATGAAGGAATTCAACGTGGCACGTTCTGACAGATTCGGAATGGCCCAAAGTGCCTGAGAGCAGAATGTCAAACAAGGTCTGTTTGTAGACTCGGAAGACTTACTGCGCAAAATGCCAAAGGCAGATAGAAAATGCTTACATATGTAAGAAGCATGACATTTTGTCCCAGATTTGTTGAGATTCTGCTTTCAGTAATCGCTGCCCAGGAGAATTCCTAGGACTGGTCAGCTCGAATGTAGATGGTATTGGCAATGCAACCTACAATTTGCAACAGCTCCTTGATCGTTGATTCTAGGTCAGTAAGCCGACCACCAATTTTATCTTGGAGATCAAGTAACAGCTCCCGAGCAGAATCACTATGTCTTGAATTTGCTCCTTTGGCAAGGATGTAGTCACGGGAAGTTTTAAGGTGACCCCGGAAGGCGAGTCGTAGATTTGCTAGTCTTTGTGCATCCTTTGCCAATCGACGCATCATCTCTGGACTTCTACCCTCTGCCTGAAGTTGATCGGATCGCTTCGATATTCATACATTAGCTTTTATAAATATGCATTGAGTTTGCTCTCCAGTCTTGTCTTTTCATTACTTACACATTGTACAAAACGCTCATCAACGAGATTGCATAGCTCGTACCATCTGCCCCTGAGGGTTTGTAGAAACTGCTGGAAAAGATCAATATCATCTTCTGGGATCCAGACGTCTAGCAACGTGCTCAAGAACAGTTCGGGTTGCATTGTTTCGCCTGCCTCGGCTGGCAGCGGGACTCTCCATCCAATAACAAGCCTTGGTATCCCGGGAAAACCGAAATGCTTTTGACTATCATGACTTGGAAATTGAAGCATGATCCATTTGTCTGACCCTTGGTCAATATTGATCTGCATCTTGTACGGTTCAGGTGGGAGAGATGGGAGTTGGAGGGGGGCGCTAGTCCATAACGCCTCGTCTCGATACACTCTAACAAGGGTGATTCAGCAATCATGTCCGGGCAAAAGCCTGAGCCGTGATGACCTACTTGATAGTCTTCTTCGCATTCGTGGGTGTCGTAGAAGAATTATCTTGGAGTAAACGTAGCTGTCCACTTCCATCTTGTAACACCGACAGTTCTGGAATATCAGAATGATTTCCAGCAAAGGTGTCAACCCACTCTTTGACTGAGATATTCCTGGAGGATGCTGAGTGTTTCAGTAGCAATACTGCAAAATCAGAGTCGCGGAGGCACAAAGCCAAGCGTAAAGGGGTCAAGCCTTCACTATTGACTCTTTCCACATCGTATCCATTCTCAAGCAAGACTCGGGCTGATGTCAGATCCTTAGCCTGTACCAAACAGTGTAATGTGATATCATCCTTCTTGATAAGAATCTGGGCCACTTCAGTATGTCCATTTACAAGAGCTCTCCAAAGCGCTGTGCGGCCCTCGTTATCTTTGATAGACAGGTTGCTCCGACCGATCAGTTGTCGCACCACTTCATCGTGGCCATTGGCTGCGGATATGGACAGAGCTGTCACGCCGTCTTTGTCTTGTAGGTCTACGGAGACGCCATGATGCAAGATTCTCTCCACCGTAATCGCGTGGCCGCACGACGTAGCCCACCATAGAGGTGTTCTTCCTGCCGCATCCGCAACATCAAGTCCAGGGCTAATAGCTGAAAGTAATTCTCGAACAACTTCCCAGTGACCTCTTGCTGCAGCAATGGATAGAGGATTTTGACCCATCCAATTCTTGCCTATAGATTTGATGTTTGGATCGGCGCCTTTACTAAGCAGTAGCTCAGTGATGCTTAAAAAACCACCTTCAGCAGCAAATGAAAGCGGCGTGCGTCCATGGTTCTCGCCACTCGTACATATGGAATTGACGCGTGCTTGGCGATCAAGTAGAATATGGACGATATCGTGATGCCCATACTTCGCTGCAAATGATAGCGATGTTTGGCCGTGCGTGTTGCATATGTCAAGTTGTACGTCGGCGTTGATCGCACTATCTACCACGGCCGATTGACCATATCGAGCTCCCCATAAAAGCCATGAATGTATGTTGTACCCGGATGATGGGGTAATTCCATTATGCATACACTCCACGATATCTTTGTATTTGTTGATAAGAGATCCTTCAGGCGGGCGCGTTGTTCCTCCAGGTACTCGCCCATGGATTTGGTCAAGTATGAGCTGAACAAATTCATTATAATCAGCCGAATCAGTGAATCTCAAGGGCATTCGTTCCACTGAACATATCGCATCTGGGTCGGCATTGTTTTGAATTAGGAATTTGGCGATTTGAGCATTCCCACTCTTGGCAGCGACGTACAAGGGGGTTTCCTCAAACGCAACTTGAAGATTCGGATCTGCGCGATGTTGAACCAGAAACTCGACGATTTCAAAATTCTCATTCTCAACGGCGATAGACAAGGCAGTTTGGCCAGAACGGTCTATAAGATTTGGATCTGCGCCGCGTTGAACCAGAAATTTGACGATTTCCATGCGTCCCTTGACAACAGCAATGAGAAGAGGAGTTTGCTCAGTATCATGGTTGACAGAGTCAAGAATTGCGCCCTTCCCAACCAGGAACTGAAGGATCTTCATGTATCCTTTCTCTGCAGCTAAGAATAACGAGATTGAGCCAGCACTTGACTTGAGATCTGCACCGTTCTCAGCCAGAAACTCAACGACTTCAAAACGTCCACTTTTAACAGCAAGTGACAGCGGTGTCATGCCGCTGTTATCTGGTCTGTCTGAACTTGCACCTAGTCCAGCGACGAACTTGACAACCTCAAGATGTCCATATTCAGCGGCTAATGACAACGGTGTTTGGCCACTCTTATCTGGTCTGTCCGAACTTGCACCTAGTCCAGCTAGGAACTTGACAACCTCAAGATGTCCATATTTAGCGGCTAATGAAAACGGTGTTTGATCGTGATTGTTTGAAGCGTCTGGATTTGCGCCTTCTTCAATGAGCAACTTAACAACATCAAGATGTCCGCTTTGACTGGCGAATGATAATGCGGAGCCATATGCGCTTGAATGGTTCGGATCTGCGCCCTTTCTGATCAGGAATTCGATAATTTCAAGATGTCCAGATCTGGCAGCTGATGACAAAGGCGTGCCATATCCGTGCTTGTGACCGTTCGGATCTGCGCCTTTTTCAACCAGGAACTTGACAATTCTAAAATGTCCATGTTCAGCAGCTAAAAATAAAGGCGTATGAAAGGCATAGTCGTGACAGTTCGGATCTGCGCCCTTTTCAACCAGGAACTTGACAATGTCAAGATGTCCAAATTTAGCAGCTGATGACAAAGGCGTAAATGCGACAAACTCGTTGTCACGTTCTACATTTGCGCCCTTTTCAACCATGAGCTTGACAATGTCAAGATGTCCTTTTGCAGACGCCTCAGCCAACAATTTGAACCCGCGGCTATTATCGACTCTGGCGCCGTGTGAAACGAGGAGTCTCACCATATCATAGCTACGGGCTTCGGTTGCCCTATCATACATATAGTCAAGGCCTTTAGCTACCCATTCGAGCGCGGGGCTGTCAGACGCCAAGTCAGCATTGACTCCTCTGCTGAGAAGAAGCTCGACAACGTCGATATGCCCATTTTTGGCTGCTTTCACCACGGGCCCCTCGCCATCACCACGGCCAACAATATCCGCAGTTACATTTGCACCTCTTTCAAGAAGTGAATTCACGAGCTCCATAGAGCCAGCCTCCGCAGCGCAGGACAATGCCGTCATCTTCGTCCCTTCCTTCGTTGCATCATCCCAGTCGACTTCATCTAGCGACCCCTCCCAATCGTTCAGAATCAAACGTGCTTTTCCAAATTCTTTTTCCCTGATAGCACGATTAAAGGCCGCTGTATTTAGTCGTGTCATGTTTGATGCGAGCCTTTGGCTTGTGTTGTTTTTTTTTTTTTTTTTGGAGGTTATTGCGCAAGGACGTGATTGAGTATCCGTTGGAATTTGAGGGATCGGGCCGCCTGCGAGTGACTCGGATAGTGTTTAATAATGAATACCAGCTCAAGATGCCTCTTTCACTCGTCGCATCTGGCTACCTTTTTGTCGCGAGAAAGCTGATCGTTCAATAATGTCATGAGCTGAACTTCCCCTCTTTACGCATTTTCCAGCGTGGTACCAACATTGTTCTCATAGGCTGACATCTCGCATGTATGCTGCATGGGTGCCTGATTACAATAGGGCTCAGGCGGCTTATGCCCCTCTCCCACAAAACCAAGGCGGCTGGGATGATGGCACTCCTCACTTATGGTTGGTGAGGAACAAAATAATCCATATCAGTAGGGGCGTGGCATGGGTGGGTAGGTATGTACATTAAGTATCTCTGGCGAGCGAGGCTGATTTTTGGGTCCTGGGATACCTAGGTACACACTAGTGTGGCGAAGGTCCTGGGGTTGGCCCGGGAATTCCAGGACTGCGTGCAGCGCAACCTGCCAAATGAGAATCCCGCTTCACGCACAGGAATGCAACCCACATCAACTACCAAGTTCAACACATTTTTCTGCCTGTATCATTTGTTCCTTTGATTTCTCAGTCAAGGTGTTGTTGCTTGCGTGTATATTTCTACACTAGCCTGGACTTGGAGCGGACCTCCCTCCTTTACGGCATGGCTTAGCGGCATAAATCGATCGATATCTCACCCAAGGTGCATGCATACTGCGAAAGCACGGAACCGAAGTGGATATAATCGAAATCTTTGAAAAAGTTGTTACAACAACGTTTCCTCCTTGAACGTTGCAAATGCGCAACCATTCGACGCCTTACCCATTCTGATTCGTTCATTTCAGCTTTACTGTTGTGAATATTTATGATGGATATTTTGTTCAAGACCGATGCCAGAGAAATGCGGTCATGAGAAACGTGTAATACGTCAAGGAATATCGCATCATGCTTCCAATGACTTAATCTCGCTTAATCTGAGGAAATGGATGCGAGATATGCTCAATGTCATTTCTTTTTTTCGCAGAATGATTTAATTACATATCTTTCGTATACTCATGACTAGGTCTAAAAGATAATATCAAGTATGCAGCTGTCCAAGTCTAAAACATTAAAGCGACTAGACCGAGAACACCAACAACACCAGCAGGTATTCTCTTGCGAATCGCACCACTGGTATCGGTCGAGCTAGAAGAGCTAGGCGAGCTCGAAGTTGTCGTACCCGTAGCCGACCCAGAAGACTCGGTAGTGGTCGCAGACGTCGTAGTCGATTCCACAGCAGTGGTGCTAGAAGTCGTTGTTGCAACAGTAATAGTCGTAGAAGGCGTGGAGGACGACCCGCTGCTACTGGCATCAATAGTAAAAGATGTGGCGCCCGTGTACGACTGATAGACATCAATGGTCAGGTCGCTGGCGACAATGTGGTGAGTACCGCTGACGCGATCCTTGTCGGAATACACCGTCAAGAGCAGTCCGCCGTCATCGGCGCGGTCGACCGTGACCTTGTACGTGCCGCACTGCGTCTCGGGGACCGCGGGCAGAGTGCCGTTGGCGCTTGTCCCGGGCACGTCGCAGCCCACGCCGAATTCAGGATTGTTGCTGGATACAATCTTGCCCAGTCCGTAACTGTATCGTGTCAACGGTCAGTTTCTACGTGGCGACTGGTTAGGGTGGGTCAGGAAGGACATACTCGCAGTAGTCCTGCTCTTTCATACACGACGCGGTGAAACCGCTTATCTCGAACTCTATATCGGTCGATTGGCGAGAATTGATGTTGGCTGCCAAGGCCAAGGGCAGCAGAATGGCGGCAATTGCAGACTTCATTGTTGGCGAGCTAAATTAGACGGGTGTACAGGGTATGCAACCTATGAACGAGCGAATGATTGGGGCTCAAGAAACGAGTGTTTTCCTTGGTAGATCTCACTTGCAGAAGAGATGAGACATCGCGAGCCGCTCGCCTATTTATTTCCTCAGGTTTCTTCCAGTCTAGCTTTTAGGCAGCATCAAATAAATATTGTTTGTACACGTGATTTTCCAGTCTCTGCGGCACAGGCGGAAACCGGCACCCATACGGACGATACATACATACCTAGGCGTTATTTGGCGAATTGACCAGTCCCAGTTTGGAGGTTTACAAGGGGCTTTCCCCCAGCCCTGCGTCCTTTAATATTCTAGATCAAAATTGGCAGCATTGAAAAGGAACAGAGCCAAGAAGGACGATTCCATGTCCAGCGGCCCGGTATTACTGGGGTTTAATAAGGTTAATTGCTAGCGTGCTATACGACCCTTGGCTAGTGGGTTGAGCTATTCAGGGGCCTGCTATCCAGTCCCTGTTCAGCGCGATGAGCTGGCGGTACGTAGATCGGGGATCATAATCCTGCAAATTTGGGAAAGGCGGAAAAGCAGGAATAAAGCTCAAACGGACGAGAAATCGTTGTGTAGGTAATATAAAGACAAATAAGCAAGTCATAATGCATTATACCAAATGTTGTTGAGTTCATGGTTATGTAATCGAGGTCGTATTTTTGCGGTTGCATCACCGCCCTTTCGACCACTATAGTCCCAATCATGCATGTGGTCCGCCTATTGTCATGACTAAGACCAAAATTGGCAGTGAGTCGACGCGCTCCATTTGATAGATCACATAATTCTGCCACGCAAACATTGTACACGTATGGATCATATCATTACTCTTTTTGAATCGGATATTCTAAATATTTCCAATCCATCCTCGGCTGTGTCTGTAAGGGGTTGTGCGGGGTTGACCTGGGCGAGAGGGGTTCGAATCGTTGGCAACTTGGGCCAGGCTAGCATTTATTCAGAGCTTCATATTACCATCATCCTTTTATATACAGCTTATAGAACAAGAAACATTAATTATTAAAGTAACTTAACAAACCCAAGTCAATCATCATGGTCAACCAACAAGCTCAAGAAGCTATTCAGAAGAACTTGGACGGCGTCACGGGCGACGCCGCCACAGGCATCCCCGGCCTTGTGTTCGTGGCCGTGGGCAAGGACGGCCAACAAATCGCCGCCGTGTCCTCGGGCAAAAAGGGCATTGCGCACGACGCGCCCATGGACCTGGACACGGTGTTTTGGCTCGCGAGCTGTACCAAGCTGCTCGCCGCCATTGCCTGTATGCAGGCCGTCGAAGAGGGCGCGGTCAAGCTCGACGATGCCGAGTTTGTCTATCAGCACTGTCCTGAGCTCCAAAAAGTCCAGGTGATTGGGGATGACGGAAAACTACACCCGAAGAAGACGGATATTACGCTTCGCATGCTTCTCAGTCATACTAGCGGCTTTGCGTATGAATTGTAAGAACCTCCTTCTCTTATAAGTGAAAGGACCAAATTATTCACAATCACACCAGCTTCAACACCAAACTCCGCGACTTTGGCCGCCCCATCGGCTACGACGTTTTCCACGGCGACGAGCGCGACATTCTGCGCATGCCACTGGTTCACGAGCCCGGCACAACGTGGGAATATGGCGTGGGCATCGACTGGGCAGGCCTGGTCCTCGAGCGCGCGACGGGCACCCGGCTCAACGACTGGATCCAGACGCGCATCATGCAGCCTCTCGGCCTGAGCGGCATCAACATGTTCCCCACCGACGACATGAAGCGCGACCTGGCGTACATGCACCAAAAGTGGCCCGGGAGCAGCAGCAGCCAGAGCTCCGCCGGCGCCGAGGAGAGGGACCACATGTACCGCGAGCCCCTCCTGGCCGAGACCGAGGCCGACAAGGCGCGGCTGTTGCACAGCGGCGGCGCGGGCGCCTTTGGGCGGCCCCGGGATTACGTGCAGGTCCTGGTCGCGCTGCTCAATGATGGCACGCACCCCAATGGTGCGCAGATTCTCAAGAGGGAAACGGTCGAGGACATGTGGAAGAATCAGGTTCCCGACCTGCCCAACTTTGCCCGGCAGGGCATACCCGCGGCCAAGAGCGAACAGACGAACCCGATTCCCGAGCTCTATCCTCAAGAAGGTAATGTGAAAAGTCTCCAGAAATGGAAAATAAAAAGTCTTGTGATTGACATGTTTTTTCCAGGCAATCCGCCTCAAGGTCATGGCATCAGCTTCATGCTCACAATGGAGCCCGGCATGACGGGACGCGGAAAAGACACGGCCTGGTGGGCAGGCATTGCCAACCTGTTCTGGTGGTGCGACCGCGAAAAGGGCGTCGCAGGTATGATTGCCAGTCAAGTCATGCCATTTGCTGATGGAAATGTCCTTGGGCAGTGGATTGTAAATGAGGGCGAGGTCTATAAGCACTACAAGTCATGAACTTGAAATGCTTCAATGGGGTGCCCGGCGGACATTTTTTCTATAATGAATAGAGGGGTAAAACGCGCCAGAGCGGTCGATTTAATAGTTGAGGCACCCCTAATCCGGGTGCAGGCCACTGAAGGAGGTTGTGGGTAATGCGGGGAGAATTTTCACTTGCCGCTTGTTTGTGCGCGCTTCAATCAACTTGCTTTTTAAACTTCATGCACCAGTAACGTAAAGGGAATTGATTTTGTTTTTTGAACTTGATTATGAAATTATCCTTTTCTAGATGTGGTATAAATGAAAACAATCGCTAAATGATTCTACATGACGCCCAGAAATTTTATATGCCAATTTTCTTGTTGTAACAGTTTATAGTGTGTCGCCCAATTCGACCACTGACAAATTCGACTTTCCAGGCTTTTCTTTAGTAAACAGTTCTTTCATACTGAGATTGTATGTACTGGAAGAGGCAGATAGCCAACCACCACGTCTGGTATCTTCCGATGTGAGGGAGATCCAGGATTCGGGGGTAATACGAGATACAGGTCTAGACCAGCTGGCGTAAGGAGACTTGGCCTCCTTGGTGAACCAGAGGTCAGCCGAGCGAATGGAAGGTGTGGCAGCGCCACCGGGGTTGGTGCGGGCGCGGTGAGCCGGGCTGCGCAGCTTGCCGATCCAAAGCATCTGTTCGTGCTCGCGGAGGTAACGGTCCGAGGAGAAGTTGTTGAACACGTTCTGGCGACCCAGCATACCGAGGGCACGACGCGACTCGCGCTTGGCGTACATGCGCTCCGAGACCTTCTTGACGGATTCGGGCGAGGGCACGGGGTACTCGAGGACGGGCACCTCATCACCTGGGGCATCGTCGGCGTGCTCGGCCCAGCGACCGAGCAGCGCCAGAATGTTGACCTGAGCACGAGCCAAGGACTCGGAGTCGTTGGGTGGTACGACCTCACTGAAACGGTTGCCAGTGGCACGATCAGTGACGACACAGTATGATGCACCGACATCGGTACAGACGACGGGCACACCAGTCAAGGCAGCTTCACCCATGGCAAGCGGAAGACCCTCGGAGATGGAAGAGTTCAGGAACAGCCAGGCATCCTGAAGGACGACGGACGGGCTACCAAGACCCTTGAGGATGACGTGGTCCTGCAAGTTCTTGGCGGCGATGAGCTCCTGACATTCTGTAGCAATGGTGGCAGCACGTTCCTGGTCACCGTAAATGTGTAGTCGGTAGTCTCTGAAGCCCCACTTGTTCACAATGAGATCCGTGGCCATGATGGCGTTCTTGATATCCTTGGCGTACTGGACGTGCGACAACATGACCACAGTAGGCTGGTCAGTCTTGATCTCCTTGGTGGGTTCGAACTTTTCCATGTTGCAGATACCGTTGACGACAGGGTCAATCTTGCGCTTAAAGGTGCGGCGATGCTCAATGGCACCCTCGGCGGTACCGAGTTCCTCCTCCCAGCCGGGGTTGAAGTAGTCACAGCAAGGGAGAACGACATCGGCGTGGTGCTCGAGAAGAACACAGCTGAGATGGGTAAGCTGGATGAGGGAGCTGTTGACAAAGGGAGCATCGAAAGACACGGCGGAACTCATAAAGGTGGTGAACTCTCTGAAGCTGATACAGTGATCCCAAATGTGCAGAGAAACGTTTCTCTTTTGCTTGCACACGATACCGTAGGTAGCACCCGTAAAGTGGTGAGAGGCTTGGAAAACGTCGGGAATGTGCTCAGGGACAGGCAGGGAAATGATGAAGAGGTAACGGCACCACAGGTTCAGAGCATCGTCGAGCTGCTTGATAGTAGGCATCTCAAACTCCCACCAGCTGGAAATGTTGAGAGCATCGGTGACATCCTCGCTCAACCACAGCTCGCGCCACTTTTCCTTGACAACGGGGTGACTCCAGACATCGTTCCAGTTGCGCGAGGTCTCAAAGTAGGTGTTGAGGTTGAGGAGAGCGGTAGTAGCCTCCTCGACGTGCTCGCGAGTAAGGTTG
Source organism: Pestalotiopsis fici W106-1 (assembly GCF_000516985.1). Classification (NCBI taxonomy): domain Eukaryota; kingdom Fungi; phylum Ascomycota; class Sordariomycetes; order Amphisphaeriales; family Sporocadaceae; genus Pestalotiopsis; species Pestalotiopsis fici. The sequence goes on from NW_006917098.1 coordinate 1,521,996, forward strand.
ATTGTGCGGGAACATTTGACCAAGCTAGAGAGGATCGGCAGGAAGTTTCTAATGATGTCGTCCGTGTGCGTGTCGAATGAACGCTGCACGACAGCCGTGTCAAGACTGCTTTCCAAAACACCGTGAATGGGGTTGAGAAAGTCCAAACCCCACAGGGGCAAGATGGTCAGAGACTGGACGTTGCGTTCAATCTGGAATCGAGGTACACCATAATCGTGAGCGGATTCAGCCAGGACGTGCCACTTGATGGTCTTGAGATCGTTGACCATATCTCTGCGGCACGCGGAAACACCACCAGGGTCGTTGGGCCAGGTAGAGGTATCCATGCAGAGAACGTGAAGATCATATTCGCCGTCAATGAGCTGAGAAGACAAGTGCCGGGTGTTGATGCGGGACTCTCCACCTTGACCAAAGGAGTACAAATCGCTCATCTTGAAGGCAATGTGAACCCAGGAACTGATCTGAGGGTCGACGTCGACTCTGGCCATGATGGTATCGGCCTGCTCATCAATGTAGGTCTTGGCAGCCTCGAGACGTCCAAAGTCACGACGTCTCCAGTAGGGGCGCATGATGCGATCAGCACGCAGGAGCTTCTCGTCGAGCCAACGGGCACTGATAGCATCAACCTCGCGACCATCCTTCCAGGCCTTCCAGAGTTGGGTACGGGCAACAGCAGTAGGGATAGGGTAGCGCTTGACATTGAGACCGAGCATTCGCGAGACGGGGTTGGTCTTGATCGAGGAGAAGGAGATCAGGGGGTTCTCACTCAGGAAGCTGCAGTTCTCGGGCTTCTTGAGGACGTGGAACCAATCCTCCTCAATCATGGCAGGAGTGTCAATGGGCTTACCATTGAGAGTGACGGAGACCTCGGGATGGAACTTGTGCTCAAAATCCCAGGACGCGTGGTATGTATCCTCGCCTTGGATAAAGGTTGCCTCGGTCACGACAGAGAAGGGAATCCACTGGTCCAACTTCTTCTGGGGGTTGCGAGGAGGCATACTCCAGAGGACCTTGATGGTGATGTGGGGAAATGTATACTCGGCCCAGAGGAGCTCATCCTCGTGCTTGGCATTCTTGCGGTACCAGAACTTCCAGTTAACACGATTCTCGCCTCTCATGGCAGAACCACTTGCAATGTAGCCACGGTGATCGTACTGAACAATTTCACCGTCCAAGTCTCCTCGGATGCATTCACGTTGGAGAGGAAGCTTGGAGGAAGGAGTGTCGTAGTCGTATCGGTAGACGTTTGCGACTTGACCCTTCTTGTAAATTTCTCTTTCCTGCAGCACAAGCTTGTTGTTGTACGTGTTGACAGCCTTGAGATTCTTCGACTCGGTTGGTTCAGAATCGTGCTTGCCAGCGTACTGTGCGACACGGAGCGTGCCATCAGCTTGAGTGCTCCAGAACCAACTTGACGGACCAGAGAAAGTCTCAGTGACGATACGGTTCTTCTCGAGAACAGTTGTCATGCCTCGCATCAGCTGCTCAAGCTTGGAAACATGCTCGTGGCGGTGGAAGAGGACAGGTGGCACAATAATGGTCTGAAGGATTCGGCAGTAAGACCAGATGGTGTTGAGGAAAACCATAATGGGCCAGCGCACAACAGGGTGGGCATCGCGGAGAACAAAGTCCAATTCTCTTTGGTACTCGATATCGGCGGTGAGGGAAATGATCAAGAACTTGATGCAGAGGTTGAGGCCGCGGAAGAAGGTGGAAACGACCTTCTTGGGGTAGGCAAAGACAGACTTCTTCTCGGGCACAACAGGCGCTCCAAACAGCTTCTTGGCATCACTGGGAGTAATGTACTCGGACTCTTCCCTGTCAAATCCTCGGCTCTCGACAGCCTTGGCATATGCCAAAACGCTCTTGGTGAGAGCAGCACCGAGATCGCATCTAGCAATGTGAGAGTCAATGTCCCGAGGGTCCTGAGAGTTGATCTTGGTAGCAATCCAGTTCTCGACTTCATTGGTGAAAGTACCAACGCTGCCGCAGCAGCGCTTCAGCAAGAAGCTTCGGACAGACTCGGGAAGTGTCTCCCACTCCCGTTCGCAATCAATGCCCAACAGGACGTAGCGGAGAAGGGTGGTCTCACCGGCAGCCAGGACACGAGCGCGTTCCAAGGGGCACACCTCAAGCTGGCGCTTGACACCCTCTGGAATCGAGAGTTCATGGCTGCTAGAGTGATCGGTCACCAGGAGCTCAGTAAGAGTTGCCTCGCCACGCGTCATGCCAAGTTGGAGCTCCGAGAAAGAGTTGACCACTGCCTCGGCAATGACTCTCCAGTGGCGCTGCACATTCAGGGTCCATTCATCGTTGACTCGGTCAGGACCAAGGATGACAATGATGTGAATGACATCTCCGGCCTTGCGGCTGATTGATCGCACCTTGGGGTCTCCAGCTGCCATGTGGCGGGACGAGACAAGCTCAATGACCACATCTCCAGCCAGCCAGCTCTGAGCAACGCATGCGAGGTATCTCTGAGCAGATTGGAAGGAGGCCTTGAGGACTGGAGGGGTTCTTGATCTCTCCTGAAGACTGAGCAACTCGAGAATACGCTTGCCAGGGTGCTTGGCAGGATCCAGGGTGTATCGGTCTTCAGGGTCCAGAGAGGTGAAGGACTGGAAGAGTTGCTTCAGTGTCGTCTGAGACAGATCGGGCTGGGGCTCGAGGCTGCTTGCAGAGTAGGTGATTACCAGAGAGGAAGTGTCATCAGTCTTGAGCGACCTGTACTTGGTCTTCCAGTCAATAAAGGTAGGCATTCCAATGTTGGAGATCCAGAGAGAGTAGATGCAGGCGGCCCAGGTAGCGACAGCGAGAGAAGCGACACCGCTGTATGCCCACTCTGGCAGCTTAAGGTGGAGAGCGATACCAATGGGCAGACCAATGATGGAAGCAAAGGCAAGGGGCTTGGCACCATCCATGCCGCAGAAGATCTTGTTGTACTGATACCACAGCAAACCGGAGTATGCTCCGATATAAGCCATAAACATGATGGCATCGTCCTTGGAAGACTGAAAGACCCACATGAGACAGGCAAAGAGGGAAGCGCCCCACAGGTGAAGGAAGAAGAACTTGCAAAGCGAACGCCAGTAAAGTCTGCGTCTGGCAAGGATGTCGTCCAAGTTGGCCTGCTTGAGCGACTCGAGAGAGGTAATAGGCTTGTTGATCTTCTCGTTGGCGGCAGTCCAGAGAGGCTGCGACACGGTATCGAGGGCGACAGCGCCAAAGAGGTAGTAGCAGAGACCAAAGCCAACTCCCAGGCGGAAGACTTCGCTGCTGGCAGCCGACAGACCAACCAAATTGCCTCCAGTCACAAGAGCTGCCCACTTGTCCAAAAGTGCAACAACAAAGTAGAGCAGACCGGACCAGATATCCTTTCCAGTCGATCTCCAGTGGAGGAAAGCACTGTGAAGTTTGAGACCCTTTTGCATGTTTGTCATGTTCTCCATACCAGCCTTGAGCGTCAAGTTCCAGGTAGTACTGTAGGGGAGAGGCATCCATGATCGCTTGTGTCTGCAGTACCAGCGCATCAAGAACATGGTCGAGTTGTAACCATCGGCCAGCTTCTTGATGAGAGGGTCCTTGGTGGACTTTGTAAAGAACCACTTGTTGACCTCCTTCAGGACTACACCGTGAATGGCAGTACGAGCCATTGGCATGACCTGGTTGTCGCCAAGGCCGTCAAGCTTGTGTGCCTCCGAGCCGAGATGCTCTCGGTACCAGCTAATGACTTCGGAGTCCTTGACGAAAGGAATCTTGAGGTACCAGGAGCTCCACTGAGAGATGACTTCTCTGGCTCTCCAGAGAAGGATCAACAAGAAGCCGCTGAGAACAGGCAGGTAGACTGTAATGTCGTTGTCGACCGCCATACTGACAATGGGGGAGATGAACAAGATGGGAATGCATGTAATAATGGTTGTTCGTCCCGACAAGAACTCGGAGCCTGGCATCTGGTAGATGGACAGAGCGTTCAAGGCCAACATGTACAGGGAAAGCATGATGAAGTAGAACAGGAAGATGAGTGCCGCGGTGGTGGTCTGAGACGAGATGACAATGATGAAACCAATGATGGCACCCAGAATGCAGACGGCGACACCAGCAGCGAAGCGGGTCAGGATGAACAAGTTCATGGCGGGGAAGCCATTGGCGTAGAAGTAGTAGCTACCACCAGAGCAGATCCATTGACCAAACGCACCGCTGAGCAGGAGAGCAAACATGAGCGCTCTGGTCGCCATTGTCTTCTCTTCCGAAGTCATAAAGGTCGTCAGATACAGTCCACGACCAATGGTAGTCAGGAGCAAAACGTCGATGAGAGCAGGCACAGCAAAGATACCGAAAAAGGTGACGCGGTATGTAAAGGAGACCTTTTCCTCGCCACCCTCGGGGTCGATATCAGCTTGCATGGCAGCGTATGCAGTGGGAAGCTCAGTGAAGACATCGTCTCGCCTGGGGGGTTGGTACTTGGAGTAGTAGGATCGGTACCGTTCGGCAATGATCTTTCCGATAGCTCTAGGCGTCATGTCAAAGAAGGAGTCGCAGCGCGATCCAAGAGCAAAGTTCTCGGCGAAACAGGCAGCCTGGTCAGATGCGTGGTTGGGGTAGACGTTTCGATCCATAACCTCGAGATAGACCTCGTCCAGGGCCAGCTTGCGAAAGGCGGAGAAGACGGCAAGCGCTAGAATATCGGCTCCAGCGTCGATTACATCAGCGTGGAATAGGCGCTGCATGACATTGCTCAGACGCGAGTAGATATCGCTTTCAACTTCGATGAGAACAGAGTACAGGCGGGTATCAACATCCTGAAACAGGCGAATCGCTTCAGCAGTGTCAGGAACGTGGCATCCCTTCTCAGCGAGCCAGTTGACACGAGAGGTAACCATGTCCTCAATCGAGACATCGCCGTTCAGATAAGCAACAGAGTTGAGAGCACGCTGCTGGGCGAGCATGGGAGTATCCAATAGCTGGTACTCCATGCAGTCGCAAATTGAGGCAAAGAACTTGGACTTGGCCTTGTCGGATTGCATACGCATGAGCAGCTGGACAGTCTCGGCAGGAGAGAGCTGCTGGAGATCAGATATGATGCGTTCGGGCAGTTTCCAGGTAGGAGATAGTTTGCCATTTCGGTCAGCCATGGACTGCTCAGCCATGAAGCACTCGATCCGCGAGCATTGGCGGCTGGACAGGAAGGTGTGGAGAATTGTGGCAGCGCGGTCCTTGGCCTTGTTGGAAAGATACAGGACAACGCGGTCTGACTCTGGTTCTACGTCGTACAGACCCCAGTGTTGCGTACCGGCGTCAGTCTGGAAGCCAGAGTGAAGACCGGAAAAGACCTGAATGCGTGGGTTCTCGGGCTGGGCAATGGATGCGCTCAACAACTCAATCAACGCGGTGACAGCCTGCGAGGCAGTGGGGGAGAGGCGTTCGCTTCCGTGGAGACCTTGAATTTCTGCGAGGGCCATTTCCAACTCGGAGCCCTCAACCTTTGCAAGGAGATCCAACTCCTTGAGCTTGGCCTGGCCACGACGAAGCTCATCAAAGTCGGCAAAGTTGGCCTCGTGGCCCAATTGGAAGCAACCAAGGCCGGTTCCAGCCTCGTCCTTGAAAACTGCCAGACGAGCAGTCTTCACGTCAAGTACCGATGCCGGCGCATTACGTCGGGAAACTGTACTCTCGAGACTTGCAGGCCTCAGCTTGTTCGGGGCTGACAGTTGTAATCTTGCAGAAATATCTGGGATGAAATCACGGAGGCTTTCGTAGAGCTCTTCGTGATTTTGAGAAGTGTGGGCAATGGTATCATTGACTCGCCATGTGTCGTGAGCCTTCATGTTTTCCTCGTTCTTCAGCCACATCAAGGCGCCGAGAGGCTTTGCCTCGAGAGAGCGAGCTGCCGCGATGTCGGCGTTGAACATTGAGTCATTGTGGCCAACCCAGCAGAGTGCACTGTTGAAAACACACCAATTGTAAGTTCTCGTGGCAACAGCGTACTGAATCTCGGCCTCGTCCTCAACAGTCTCCCACATGATGAGGAGGAGTCCATGGGCGGCGCGCTGAGCCGCGACCGCACGCATGCAAGTTCTCATTTCGTTCATCTGGAAAAAGTTCTGTCGGTCGCCATCGGGTCGCATGGTTCCGTTTCGGTAAATGACACCACGGATAAAGTTCATATCAGTCGCGGTAGCCTCCTCCTCGGAGAGATACTCGGGGTAAGAAAGCTCAAGCCAGAGCTCCGAGTTCAATGTGCTGACGAATCGAGCCAACTCGGAAACGACAGCGGGGTGGAAGTGCTTGCGGAAGTTTGCCAGAAGAATTCCGGTAAAAGGACCGGTAGCGGCATTTCGCAAGGTCTGGATGACCGTCTCCAGATTTCGGATAACGGTCTCGCTGCTAATACTCGCATCTGTTGCGACAACAGCCGATACGTCCACGCGAGCCAAAATCTCCTTGGCAGTTGAAGGGTATGACGACAAAGTGTCAACAACACCAGGTTGCGATGGGTCTACAACGAGAACCTGCCATTTTGACAAGATCTTCTGTTGTGCTAGCGTAGGCGGCGAGGTGAATCCGCCCAAAAATACACCAAATGTCTTGAGTTCCTCCTCTTCAGCGGACTTTGCCAAAGAAGCTGATTTTGTGGGATAGTCCTTTCGCATCCGCTGAAGGTATCGAGCAACCGGTCGAGAAACTGCGGTCATCCGCCCGCCCTGAATTCATTAGTGACACTCGCGTAATAGAGTGATAATTCAACTTACGGATGGCCGCCTCATGAAATACCGGATAACATTGAAAATAATATAACCAGATCCGAGGACAAAGGTGGCAAGAAGGAAGGCGGCAATGAGCTGATCCCACCAGGAATCAGTCATATCATGCCAGCCAACCGCCGACAGACCCAGGAAGCTGAGCCCCATCTTGCTGGCTCTTGTCTTGCTGGCTTGACAAGTCGCAGATGGATTGCAATGATTAAGCGAACGTGTTCATCTGGGGAACCTTTTTTCAAAATGTGTAAAAAGTTGGGGGGGATGAGCTGGGTATAGATGTAACAGCGTTTCGCCGGGAGCTATGTGGTGTGATAAGAGGTCTCCAATAAACAGAGTATTAGAAATCCACTACTTGTTCACGCCACACAAGACAGACGGATGGATCGTAGTGGGAACCACTTTATCAATGCCTATGGCAAGACGACAATGTATCTTGGGCGGCCTGATATGTAGCAGCTTTCTGGCTCTAGGCGGGACTAGAGCCTCGTATCATCACGTCTAGGCCGCAGGTAACAAAAAATTTGGGAACGAGACCAGCTTCAGCTCTGTTCTCGCAAGTTGAAGCTAGATTAGATCGGGTGCTGGTGCGAGCTCTCGATATAGAAGCAGACCTGAGGCTGGCTGGACCCTGCAAGGGTTTTTACGGTATTACCACCGCAGTGGTAGCCAAACAAAGTTGTCATAATACGACATGATCGACCGGGGGAGGGCTGCGCGGACGGTCCGTTCGCCCATACTGTCCAGATGCCTTGGCCGATGGGCCCTCATCGCATGTCATAGCATCGAGACTCACTTTGTGCACTGCATTAGCTGGCGCCCCTCTGACGGATCGTTTTAATTCCTAGGTTAGCTCGTATCGTGGGCCTTTCGTGGCGAGCTCCGGTGGGTGAGCTGAAGCTTCGTATTAACTAATGACACTAGCCTCCGGCTCTATCGTCGATGGTGTCGCGACTCAACTCTGTCTACCCCTGACGTTTGTTGTCTCCAGTCTGTTCTAGCCGCACTGCCGTTACTGGCAAGTGCCTGGCGTGCTGTCTGGCCGTCAGCCCGGGCCTCGAGAGTGCGTGAGCGTGTGCCGCGCTGATGTGCTGACACGAAAAAGAAGAAAGGGTGCGCATAGACGTTGGACCCAATAAAAATGGGCATTTACAATCCGATATCGTATAGTAGTTTCAGCGAGGTCCGAAAACTAGACTATATCCAGACTTGGTCAAACGCCACCAGGGTTCGGACCCGACCTCAGCCCGGATTAAACAGGCCCGTACGGTACGGATCTGTCAGGCCCTGCCTGTCGGATTAAAAATGCTACTCACTTATCGGAATCAGGAAAAAACACGGCCAAATTTCCATTGGCCGCCCACCGTGCAACCCATGCCATGATGCGGCGCAATGACCAGGACCCTGGAATTTGGAAGATGAGCAGCAAGCATTGGCATGCAGCCTGGTAGGTATGCATCTCATCCGGCCGGCTCAATCCAGAGCTGCCAAGCTGGTTGCTTCGGAAGGAAGCGAAACTCTGAAGTTTCTTTTCGTCTTCTTTGGCCATTCATTGAGCTTCCAGAGGCTGCACAGTCGCATTCTGTTTGGATTAGTGTTTGCACCAACCGTCACCTTGCCGTGTTGTCCTTCCCCTCAAAGCTCTTTTGCGGGGGTGGGAAGCAGCAAGTTTAAGCATGAAGAAAAAAATCTGGAAAAAAGAGAGAGTGGAAAGGGCGGAGCAGGGGGTGAGGTGATGGCGCATGCACAAAAAAGAATGAATGACGCGGAATCGTGTCATGGAGCTCAAGCGGTGCCTGAGCCAATCCTTGGGTGCATCGATCCAGTCCATTGGTTTTGCGCTAGATCGGCCTATTCAACCAGTCATAACGGCTCCTTCCACATGGATTTGCAGGGATCCCCACTACGATATCTTTGCTAAACCCACCCCACGACTCGTCTTGATCAGAGCTTGGGAAAAATCTCCGCTGGCTGGGGATGAGGTGTGTGAGAGAAGAAGAAAATTTTAAAGAAAGAAAAAAGAGAGTTTGACCAGAAGTGGCCTCCCACCTTTCCTCTTTTTCAGCCTTTGGGAGGGTCCCAGGAGTAAAAGCCAAGCAGGCGAGGCAGGCAGCTCAAGTCAGCTCTTCGGCCGTTCCTGGCTGCGGCTTTGATGGGTATCCATATCTTTTTATGCCTAGCATTTGCTAGCACATGAGCAATGCAAGAGAATCGGGCTTGGCGGTGAAAAAAGGAGCTTCCCAAGCAATAAAAGAGGCAAGAGTCAAGAGTCAAGATCACGGGGGCTGCCCTGACTTGTCAGTTTTTGATCATTTTTTGGGGCACCCTGTCATGTTGGCGTTCATGGTGATACGGCGGTTAATCTGAGGGACCCAAAAGGCTGAAAAAGGGATCCAATAGGCGCGCGCGTTGCCTCGTTGGCTCAACGCCCACTGACAAGTTGTCATATACTGCTTGCGTACTCAAGGGACACGCGCCCCTCTCTACTGCATCTTCACCTTGCCTTTTCTTACTCGGGATCACGACGCCTGACCCCTTACTGACTTCGTCGTCGCCCACTGCCGCCCACTGCCGCCCACTGCCGCCCGCAGTTCAACCAATTAAGGCCCCTTGTGATCGAAAATCTCTGGCGGTTTGAATCGTGCCAACACTCCATTGATGATCAACGAGCGTTTCAGAAGAGTCAAGTAAGATTCATTCAAGATGAATTTGCAGGATAAGTTGCCAAAAGCATGGCGTCGCAAGAGATGGTTCTGGGGTTTATTAGGAGCCATTCTGCTCGTTGTGATTATTGTCATTGTTGTTCCAATCGCAGTGATCTTTTCAAGAAAAAACCACAAGACAACTTACGGCGCCATGCTCATCGTACCTCTTTACATCTATCCCACGGATGCCTCTACGTGGCAGCCGCTCTACAATGCGTAAGACTCTGATCTTATAACTTATAGACAAGAAATTTCACTAACATGGCCTTGAAGGGTTGAATCGAGGTCTTCGCTCAACTTTACCGTTGTTGTAAACCCTGCCAGCGGCCCGGGAACCGACTTGGTTCCGGATGAACAATACTATTCCGCCATCCAGAAGCTCAACTCGTACAGCAATGTTCAGACTGTGGGATATGTACGAACTGGGTACGCCACAAGAGACATTGACACTGTCATTGAAGAGGTCAAGACCTATGCCGGCTGGTCTTCAAACTCCACCTCCATTGCCATGAACGGTATCTTCTTTGACGAGTCTCCTCACGAGTATTCTGAAGATGCCGTCGAGTACATGAAGAACATTAGCTCCGAAGTCAAGGGCGCCGACGGTCTTTTCGGGGATAAGACGGTATGTACTCTCGGATATCAATAATCTTTTGTACCTCGGATGCTAATAACATACATTAGGTCATCCGAAACCCAGGCACTGTACCAGACTCCAGATACGCCGACGACAATGTCGACATCATCGTTGTATTCGAGGACAACTATGATGCATGGCAAAGCCGGAGTGCCGATGTCGAGGCCGCGCCTGATGACAGGAGCGAGAAGAGCATCATGATCAACTCGGTTCCGGAAATGAGCGATGATGACATGAAGACTTTTGTAAACGATGTTGCCAGTCTTGGAGAACACTTGTTCATCACGAGCAACGACGCAAACTTTTACGAGTCTTGGGCTTCGGATTGGAGCAACTTTGTCGATGCCACACAGTCGACGAATTAGTCAACTGGAGGAAACTGCTGGGAACTGTTGGGACGTCTGGGACGATCTGATTTACCTCATCTATTTTTCTATCATACCCATTATATTTCTCTTCTAGAAGGCATTGCATGCCAAAATACAGTTCCAATTTCATAAAATCAAAAACCAAGCCAGAAAATCATTGCTTCCATCTATAGTGCCATTGTAATTTGAAAACTCCGCTCCATCCGAGACTCATTTCTCAGATTGGTCAACCGCCGAGATAAAGTCTTGCCAGCTTGGGCCAAAGCTCTCATAAAAGTCATCCACCAAGTCAGTAGCAAAGACATACTGACCTCGCTTGCATAATTCGTGCACAGCATCCCGTATCTTCTCGCGCGGAATACCGGAGATCTGGTAGATGGACCGAGCACGATCAAGAGGAAGCTCGGCCAATCTCTTCTGCACACCTTCGCCAATGTATAACTGGTGAGGCTCCTCAGAGATGCATACGAGGTCGGGATTACCAAACGAGCTAAGGTCGCCCTCAGGAGGTGTGCCTGGATTGTGGACGACCTAGTAAGCCATGGTCGGACAATTAGCTTTTCGACTATTTTTGGCTGACTGCAGAAGCGAGCTGGGTTACGTGACGCGGAAATAAGTGACGAAATGGGCGTGCATAATATTGAACAAGATAGCAAGAAACGTTCATGCAGAGGAAAGGGGTGGCAAAAAAAGCAGCAGTAGTGTAGAGTGTGAACCAAAAGTAAAGGTGGGAAGCTAGCACATACCGTTCGATCTCCCATCAGACCATTCACGTGCTTGATGTATAGGCGAAGGGCATCAAGGTATTCAGATCGCTCCTTGGAGACGTGATTGGGTGTCTCGTCGACGTAGATACCTTGCACATGAAGACCTGGGATGTTGTGGCCAACCTCCCAGTCAGCAAACTGCCGGATCTCTGCCATGCTCTCGCGCAGAGGCTTCCGGCAGTAGTCGATGCGAACGTAACCGACGGTGCGGACGTTGGCAAAGGCATTCAGGCGCGGCACCTCGCGCACATAGTCGTGACCGGGAAGCGGCAGGTCGCCAGGCCCACTATTGGGATTGACTACGACGAGGAAGTTGGTATCAGGGTGAGCTGCGATACTGTTTGTTCCGTGCGGACACTTGCAAGTCAGCCCATGTGGGTCTCGTCGACTATGGTTTCAGTCGTGTGGTTTTTTTCTTCTTTCGACCCAAGCAGAGGCCCTCGGCCCTTCACTTCAGCTCGGAGAGACGCGGAGATGGTAGGGGAGCAAGCAGAGAGCAGATGTCAGACCGTGTGAAAAACAAGACCGGAAAAAAAAAACTTGGAGCTTGCAAGACAGATCATGAACAGATCTGCTCATCAACAGCTCTAGGTTCCGGTCGACTCATCCTCCGGGGTGAAGATCTTGACAAACAGGGCAAGGAATGGAAGTTACGCACGCATCATAGAGAGGTTGCCAAGTGGTATTCGTCAGCGGATAATAGTACAAGGGCATCACCACCCAGGCCTTGCTTGAATTGGTCGTGGACATGATGGATTTTCTTGGGGATCTGGACTTTGTCTGAAGCTTCTTGGGTGGGTTTTCTCTGGCGAGTATTCACGGAGTGTCCCTTTGGGTGGATTACTTCTAGCCAGCAGCAGGTAAAAGACTCCAAACAGAAACGGGCGATAAATTGCTTGCTTCAGCTGTGCGCTTTGAAGCTCCGGAACTCATTTCCTCTTGGGATATTTAAGCAGTGTACAGTTTTGCTGCTAGCAGGAAAAAACGCAGCAATCCAGAAGCACCTAGTGCTAGTTGGCCCCCGCGGCGCCGAGTGCTGATTTCCACCGAGTGGGCGCCTAGCCCGTCCGCTGGCGAGCAGCTGGGCTGGAGGACTGGAACCTGGGCGGGGCACTGGGGCAATGGGGCTTCAGCAGGCTCCAGCGGGCTCCAGGCGTCTGGTCTGGCGCTTCAGTCAGTGTCCACGACATGGTGCAAGGCTCGAGCTTTGTTTCCTTTCTTGTTCCCTTTTTTCTTCCCTTCCCTCTTTTTAACCTCTAGCTGTACCCCCTTTTTTAAGTGTAGCGCCCCCCATACCCGCCGCATACCAGCCCATCCATACGCCCCCCCACGGAGACGCTTAGAATAGTAGCTTCTTACGAGGGCTCCACTATCTCAACCTCTATACGAGCCTCCAATTGTTTGGTGGTGCAAATCGGGTGCCTCGAGAGAGAATGGCACAACGTTGCAACCCTCGAGCTTTCTCATTCGTTCGCCTCGCATTTTTTTTACATTTTCGATTATACGCGGTTTCAACCAAGTTTTTGAACACGATTGATATTATAGCGTTTCTTAATGTTTGGAACTTATTCCAAGCGTCAGACGGCCTCCCTCTCCCGCACAACCTGGCGATAGCCTCTCTAAACTCACACACTCGTTCTCTCCCTCTCCCTCTCTCCCACTCATCTCCCGCACTTGGTGCTATTATTTCCTTCTATTTCTGAACTCCACAACGTGCACTCGGCATTGGGCTTTAGACGGCTCCAAAAAGGCAAAGCTGGTAGTCGAGACCGTCGTACTAAGTCCCGAGCCTATGAGTTCCAACCTAGCTGACATTTGGCTCCGGTTCATTTTTCGATAGATTCGGCCTTGTACATGTCGTGGGCTCTATCTCGAACCTGCTAAGCTTTTTTTTTTCTTCCTTCCCCCTTCCCGCTACTCTGTCTTCCTTTCCTGAAACGTAAATGATGAAATCTCCACGACCAACAGACGGTCATTAAGCTTGAGAGAGGGTCACTGCGCATAGGCTGGCTCGATCTAAGGTGTCATTGCTCTGACTCCCTGGGCTGGTCTGGATTTCTGAAGAAGTTTTTTTATCTTGCTTTCAGCTGGCTTCTGTCTCGGTCAAACTTTCACAAGTTTCAGAAGCACATCTATCCACATAATAAGTAATTCAAGACAAAAGAAGCTCCCTCTCCCTCGATCGAGTCTCTTGTCAAAATCGATGCCACTATTGTATATCCGTTTACGCCAAAAAACTCCACAGTTGAGATGAGTTCAATTCCTTCGTCCTCGGAGTCTTCGCCGAAGCTTCGGTCTCACTCACCAGTCCATTTCCCCTCTACGCCTGCCACAGAGGTAGAGCTCGATCACTTTCATGGCGGCTTCGATGATGTTGTGTTCCGAGCAAGAGCAAATCAGTATGTCCTGGTCACTGGTGGACTAGGTTTCATTGGCAGCCATACATCCGTAGAGATTCTCAAGGAGGGTTATAATGTCATCATCATCGACGATCTCAGCAACAGCCGACAGGATGCCCTCCAGGGCATCAACACCATAGCACAACGCCACTTCAAACACTTGCCCAACCGCAAGTGTCCCAAGGTTGAACTTCACTCCATTAATTACCGCGATGACGCGGCCATGAGGGATATCCTCGACGCACACTCATACAAGAGCCCCTCTGGTGTGATCCAGCGGTCCAACATTGTTGGTGTCATTCACTTTGCAGCATACAAGGCTGTCGAGGAGAGCATTCGCTTCCCCCTCAAGTACTATCGCAACAACATCAATGGTCTCGTCGACTTCACAACCTTGCTGGAGGAGTACTCCATCAAGACATTCATCTTCTCTTCCTCGGCCGCCATCTACGGCTCCTTGGCCGAGGCTGGTGTACCTCTACGTGAGGAGAACTGTGTTCAGCAGTGCGAGCAGGGCCGCGAGGAACCTGGCTATGAGAACCTACCACAGGCGGGCTGCATTGACATCACCAACCCCTATGGTCGCTCCAAGTTCTTTGGCGAGGCCGTCCTGTCGGACCTTGTCCGGTCCGACCCTTCATGGAACATTGTCGTCCTGAGGTACTTCAACCCCGTCGGCTGCGATGCCTCGGGCCTGCTCGCCGAGGACCCTCGGGGCCCGCCCTCGAACCTCCTGCCCGTCGTGACCCAGGTCATGACTGGCAAGCGCGACGTCATCAAGATCTTTGGCGGCGACTGGAACACGGCCGACGGCACTGCCATTCGCGACTTTATCCACGTCTCGGACCTGGCCCGCGGCCACACCGCCGCCCTGTCCGCGTGCCGTCACGGTGCCATTCTGGACGGATACCGTACCTACAACCTCGGCGCCGGCCAGGGCAACACTGTCCTCGAGGTGGTCCACGCCATGGAGGCCGCCTCTGGCCGCTCCATTCCCTATGAGATTGTTGACCGACGCGCCGGCGACGTCGAGTACAGCGTCGCGGCCGTCAGCCGTGCCTACAAGGAGCTGGGCTGGGAGACCAAGGAAACCCTGGATACAGCCTGCCGCGATATTTGCAATCGTTTGAACATTGGTCCGTGAGACACCAAAAAAGATACATGGGAATTAATAATTTTTGGACCGAGGTCATTCACTATAGGGAAAACTTTAGACGTTAGGCGCACAAGGGGGGCAACATAGGTATGATCTGTTTTACTGTATCTGTCGACAAAAGGTGGCGTTGGGGAGTACGTCTGAGGTGTGCTCGACGACACAAATTGAATAAGCGAGCATATAATTTAGCATAAATCAAACCATTCCTTTCATTCGAGTCCACAAAATTTCTCTCTTGATTCCCCGGCATTTGCTCTACAACATGATTCCTGAGGTAACCAATACTCATCATGGTGGTTGTTCCAAGCACCGAGCTCATGCGCTGCAAACTAGCCTCACGTAGTACAGACGCCATCCAATCACGCCTTCTTGAGAAGTATATACCAAAGTCGGCCAAAAGCCGCTCCTAGTGGCTACACTACTCCAACATGAACTTGCAGCAGAGGTCATATGTCGATCAACTCGGAACGACATCATGATGGAATGTTGAATCTCTCTTAATCAGCGTCACGCGGCGGGTTGCTGGCGGGTGATGCAGGTAATAATATCGCGACAACTCACGGGGGCATCATCATATTACTCAACACTCGAGTTCGCCGAATTCTCTCTGAATAATGATGGCTCAAAGTTTGCTATAAATAGTGACACACCCTCCTTTTGGCCGAGTGGGTGTGAGATCTACAATTGTGGTTGATCACGAACAAAAAGACGCAAGTCCGTCGTGGTTGATCTTCTCAAAGAAGCTCATGCCCTGTTTCGCTGATCATGAACAAGGGAAAATAAAAGCTCAAGACCGTCTCGGTGATGATGCAGGTAAAGCTCCGACCCCATGTGATAATCAAGCGCGTTACAGGCACATGTCAAATTGAGTACGGTCCAGGTCATGTTAGAAAAACAAATAGATCATGGATATGAAATTGAATACAATCTGATATAATGTGGCGATATCTTCAAAAGCATGGAGTAAGTGACGAAGATATTACCTAGGTATAGTGCTGCTAAGACATGTGCAAGAAGCCAAAAAAAAAGGTATGAGCTCAGCCTAGTCTTGGCATCATTTCCACACATGTGCACTTCTTGGCGACCCTTCTGATTTTATTTTCACTTCCTATTTTCCCCTTTTTAGGGGTCCAGGATTTAAGCGTCATGTCTACTGTCTTGGTGGGCTGAGAGATGAGAGAGATTGAAACTATCACTGAAGCTATGCGAGTCGTTGGGCGGGTTGCGAGAAGCTACCGTTCCTTCTATGGCGCAATGTGGCGTCAGTTGTAATATCAGCTTGAGCGTTCCGAGCTGTGGTTGGTTTGAAGCACGGACCATGTACGCCATAGTGTGAAAAAAAAATAGGGTGCTGACTATTTTTTTTTCTCCTTTGCCATCTGGCCTGGATTCAATGATCTGCTCGACCATCTTGCGTAGCTCCTGGCACTAGAAAGATGGACACTCGGATCTTACCGTTAAAGCTTGGGCACCGCAGACCTACCGCAAGAGGTAGCCCGTACGAGCAAGTTGATCCTGCGGTGCGGCTAAAGGGATTTTTCCTTTCCACCACGTTGGATTCGTCTCGTGGCAAATACTCTTATTCTTCTTTGCCCTTCCCACTCGGCCGTGAATTTTATTCCCTGGGTTGTACCTGCTTGAATGGATTATAACCGTCAGTCTTCCCAGCCCCCTTGATATTTATGCCTCGAGCCGCTTCGAGACGTTACGCTATAGAAGAAACCTTCCTCGTTACACCATAGGACAGTGCGTAAAAGTGATACGCCCCAACTGATATCACATTTTTGATTTCCTCATCAACGGGACTAATGGGCATGTGAACTGAGCTACTGGGGCGACGAAATGTGAGCTGAACGTTGCCTCACCGCACTTGGTGCTAGTGTGTCCCCAGTCTCATTACGTACGCAGAGTGGATTGATACAGAGTGGAGGGAATGGATACCTTTCTTCAGGTGGAAACAGCCTTATCAACGTCTTCCTATTATCCTATCTCCCCGCATCGGCTCTTACATAAGCCACAGCAGTTCGGCTTCCAAAGATTAATTTCAAGAACCGCATAGTTGTGAGTCCTCGAAGAGGTAATATCAAAGCGTGAGGCTTTCTCCTGTCTTGAGTAGTGTCCCCGAAAAGGATATGAACAAAGGTCGGGTTGTGACCGTAGAGAAATTCAGGAAAGTGCGTGTAAAGATGAATAATGTTTTCATTGAAATCATCCGTAAATCTTTTTTATGATAGGCAAGACAAATTAAGCAAGAAAACACTGTCTCTACCTACTACTATTTCCTGTGTTCAGATCCGCACATTCGGTTTTGGTTTTGGCTTTCAAAAGTAAAAGAAAAAGGTCTTATACAGCATTTTGCGGTGAATTTTTCTGATCCTTCAATTTAATCGTTCCGTCAAAGGGCACGCCTTCTCGTCCGTTGAGCGCGGTCAAGCTGCAATCTAGCCCAGTGTGACAGCTGCTGATCCGTTGCCGAGTTCGTGGCGACATGGAATACCGATTGCACGTGGATTTGGAGACTCGCCGAGGCGTCCGGATGCTTTCGTTTAAAGACTTGGTCAACAAAGCGAGGGATAAAGGGAGCACAGGCTACAATGAAACCTGCCATCAACTCACCACAACTAGATGGGAAGTCAATGTTTCAGTCTGATGATATAATTTGAAAGCATGACGAGACTCACTTCCAGTTGCCCATTGGCATGGTGGCCCAAGTGGCATCTATAATGTGTACCAGCTTGATTCCATAGTAGAACCGAAAGGTGGCTGCAATCATGGCGCTATTGACATGTGAGTATCTTGAAAATAGTAGCGCTCTTGGATAACATACAAGATGCCAATGGCAAAGACCCAGCCAGCGAGGAGCTTTTTCTTGAGGGGAAGATGTAGGTTCCCCATACCAAACATGGGAATGATCAGAATAGACAGGTCAGAGGCCATGTTCAGGTCTGCAGCGACAGACTAACACTATACATGGTAAATTGCGTCAGCAAATGCCTCTTTGAGTGTATAAATGAGTTTGGATCATCTCCCTTCGACTCGTTAGATTATTCTGTCTTGTAGCAACATTCTGTTCTTTTGAGACCCCGAGAGCACGTGAAGTAACACTGGGAGTTTCTTGCGATCAAGTGCGAGATGCAGCGACTGTCCCCTTTGTGGAGATGTATCCTCTTCCGTAGGTCGCAGGCAAAGACAAACGTCAGGCCCACGGCGGCGTAGAGAAAGTTGGCCCATATCAACATGATGATGATCAGATGGAATTTGCTCTTGCGGTCATGTGCAAAAAATACCCTCTTGAGTTGATGAAGCACAACGTACTTTATCGAAAACATTGTAATGCAATAAAATATCAAGACCAAGTTCTCATACTGTTCATAACATTAGCATCAATATACTGGCATGTTCCCTCTAAAGAGCAACTCACCTTGGCTGCCCGTGGATACATGGCTATCGACACGTTCCACTGTTGAGACATTTATTAGTGTGTGGTGTTCAGGAGGAACATTTGTCACCAATAGTGGCATTGATGGTGAGTGCAGACTCATCGCTACATCAAACCCGAACACCACATCTGGTAAATAATTCTTCAACATCCACGTCATTCGTCTATTCTCTGTGTAGTCTCTTTCTCTTGACGTGACGTAGACATGTTTTGAAGTCGTGATGGGGCTGAAAAGGCTGACCTGATCCGTCCCATCTCCATACGCGGTCGCGAGCATCGACATGGAATTATGTACGGCAAAGGCCGCCTGCTTCACGTCACTTCACCGCACAGGTGTTTGGCATCTTAGTTTTTACGAAAACTCAACGTACGGCAACAAATAGCAGAATCCCTATACTGTGAGTCAACTGGCAATTATTTTTCAATCAAAGACAGCCTTTTGTCCATATAGTACATACAATCTTCAACATGTAACTGCTTCATCAGTATGCGCACATAAGTTCGCATAAAGACGAAAATAAATGCAACGCCAAGGGAAACTCCACCAACTACGAATCGAAGATGTCTGAGTGAAAAGGGGTCAACCAAGTTGTAGCTTTCACCCTCGGGCGCCTTCATGGCTGGAGTAGTCTGATCTGAACTCATTTTGGTGTAGTAAAGACAAATTGCACGACCAAGAATCTGGAATCTGGACAGGACAATGATAATGACTAGTGATAAGAAAGTCTTAAGACGAAACCAGTTAGAAATCAGACTCGAGGTAGTGCAGTTTGCCGTCGCAACCAGTGAGCGTAATCACGTAGCCGGAGTAGGTGAATACGTGAAGGCAAGTTTCGAGGACCGATCTGTCGTTCTTCCGTCCGGTATCAGATATCTCAACCAGAGCAAGAGCTTTTCAATCACAACGTAGTCACTTAGTGCCTAGCATAGTGCCAACCTTGGCAAGCATATTCGCAGTCATAGCACTGCCAATAAGGACTTCCCTCCTACATCAATCAAGCTATACTACACCATACAGAATCGTTTACTACGTCGATTCTTGTGGCAAGTATGGCAACCATACTGCTTCTTCTTATAGTCCCATCGTAACCTCCCGTACTATGATAGGAGTTTATTAAAACTACATTCGTCTACCAGAGCTATCCACCACTGGTAACCGGCCTTGATTCTTAAATTATAGATTCCAGCCTTTTAACCAGGAGGTCAACACTTCCTTGTCGATAGCAGGGATCTCGACCTTGGAAATCTCCCTGGCGCGACTCGTTGCTATGTTGATGGTGTCGGTACCGTCACCTAGTGTCCTATACCAGTCGAGCATCTTGAGCGCAGGCAATCTACTCGCATCTTCAGAGCTCGGAGAGTCGATGCTCTCAAGCTGGCTAACCCAATCTCTCAGAGGGACAATCTGAGTGATTCCAAACGTCTCTCGCACGATATCTACAAGCAGGCTCCAAGGCTGGGGTTTATCAGAGCAGACATTGAACACTTGGACGTCGGCTTGGCCATCCGCAATCATGAATCCTCGCAGCATGGCAGCAACAGTATCTACGGGAATCCAGTCAATCGGAACTACCGTGCCCGGGAAGCTGCCCAGATTCTTGGCAGAGCGTACGATGGCAGATATCCACTGCTGATCAGCCCAAACACCCGTGGAGGCTTTGCTCGGGCCACCGACCTGCCCAACACGAACGATGGAGACTGGTACTCCAGTTTGCCGGTTGGCCGTGATAAGTATGCGCTCGGCTGCCAATTTGGATTGAGCGTAGCCCGTGTTCAAAGCAGCCCGGGCGTCTTCAACAGGCGCTTCGGGAATGAAGGTCTCGTTGGCGAGATTCTCGACGGATGATAACGAGCTGATGAAGATGATTCTGAGCTTGCCTTTGCTCGAAATGGACAAGTCGACGAGGTCTCGGGCTGCCCGCAAAAAGGGCTCGAATGATCGAATCGCAATGCCAAAATCAAGCCTCCAAGAGTTATAGACGATCGCATCTACTTCATTCGCAACGAGGTCATATTGGTCTTGACTGAGCCCGAGGAGTGGCTTGCCGAGTTCAACCTTCAGGTAGGTGAGCTTGTTCAAAAACGGCTCCAAGGCGCCGTCGAGAGCAACCAGGGCGGCGTTCTGTTTCTCCTTTGCATTGACACTGCGATTCAAACAGTAGACCTTGGCAATATCAACGTCTTTCAGCAGAGCCGCAACTGTGTAAGACCCCAAATAGCCGGTTGAACCAATGATAGCGACTGTCGAGATCTTTCCAGAATTGGATTGTTTCGCCAGCCTGCTCGGCAGTCCACTCGTGTGTCGTGCCACTGCATTGTCAATATCGAGTATCTTTTGGGCTTGTGCATCTTCCAAAGGCAAAACATTGTCATTGAGGAACGCCACGAGCACTTTGGACAGATCAGTCAGCGATGCGTTGCGGAATATGACACGCGGTGATAACCATGCAAACGACGTTGAGGTTTGTGCTTGTAAGTTGCGCTTGAGGCTCGCGGTAATTTCCAGAGTCTGCACCGAGTCGAGGCCATACGCAAAGAAATCCTCATCTTCCCCAATAGTTGATGCCGGCGGGAAGGATGGAGCAAGGATCAATCGAAGGAAATTCAGTAGCTTGGCTGGCTCGTAGACCGTCTTGACCGTCGACTCTAGGCTGACATTGACCATCTGTGGCTGTGGGGGCGTAGCCGAGTATGCAGCCTCGATTTCGCTCTCATAGGAGCGCTCCGTGACTTTGCGCACGATAGTGTTCTTTGCAGTTCTTGCGAAAGGCTTTTCGGATGTGGCGCAGATAACCTTCCCTGGAGCGACACGACCCGGTCCGGGGATTCGCGCGTTGGCTTCCTCGATCCGGGGTCGGAGTGTTTGTAAGAAGCTCTCTGTCGCACTTTTTTCCAAGGATTCCTTTGGTTCCACAAGAAGAGCGGTCTGATTCCTCTCGTTGCCCACAAGCAATGCGCCCAGGACCGAGGGATGGCCTTGAATATATTGCTCCAGAGGTATAGGGTTGACCTTTTCGCCGTTGGCCAAGACGATAATGTCGTCCCTGCGTCCAAAGTACTTGTACAAATTTGGTTTTGTGGGGTGCTTGACAAAAAGATCCTTGGTATGGTAGGGACTGACGCCTGGCAAATTATGGTACAGAGGGCACATGTCCTTGTTGGTCTCATCTGCCAGGATGACTAGCTCATATGTGCCCTCGTGAGAATCATACAACTGCATCTCATGTTTCATTGCGAGTTCATGATACATCCAGTCCTCACGAGGCTTGTGGAGCTCGGGCAGAGGGAAAGTCTCCGTTGAGCCAATCCAGTTGAAAAGCTCGACGGCAGTGCTGGCTTTGTCTCCAACAGCTTCTGCAGCAGGCGCACCAGCAACGGCGGCAAACTTGAGACTTCTCAAGAAGTCCATGCCATCAGGATCACTAGTAAGTTGAATTGTGTTAGCTTCTCAACCTTGTCTCAGTTATGTAGAAATTTCAACCAAATTCTTGAGCGACAGCTCAGAGGGAGGGCAAAGATTTCCCGAGACAACAATATGGGATCAGGAAAGAAAATAGACTACTAGAAATTCTGCAAGAATTAACCAAGAGAAAATATAAACTTTAGTACTTACTGGAGAATTGCTTGCAGCAAGGCGGGAACAACCATGACACCTTTGAGCTCTTGCTGCCGGGCCATCTCCTTGAGCATGGCAACATCGGGAGCAATGTGTGGTGGGCCCAGTACGAATGTGACATTTCTGAAGATGCCGAGACCTATCAATGATGAGTACAGTCGAGCCAATAGTCGCCAAAGCATAAAAGCTTACTCGTAAAGAACCAGAACCCTCCCAGCTGCAAGCTTATCAGTCACAAGAACCAAGACGAAGTGAACAGGAATGAACTCACGTGGAAGAAGGGCAAGATCAAGAACATGCGCGTTTCCTCTTCAAAGGCGAAAAATGTGGTATCCCTCTTCTTTCGCCCAGGCGGAGCTGGAACATTGTGCTCGTAATCTACTGCAGCAAAGCTTCCATGGGTCATGGTAATTGGCTTGGGCATACCTGCTCCATACTTAGTCCGGGGCTCATCTACGCCTGAAATCCGTCATGGAACTATCAACCACTCACCAGTTGAACCAGACGAATGCAAAACGGCGATCGGGTCATTTCTAGCATCGTCAAAACTCTTGGAGAATAGATAGCGCGGTGGATCACTATCTAGCATCTCTTGAAGAGAGGGCAGTGTCTCGGTGCGAATCGAAGGAGCCAAATCTTGCAGTGGTTTGATCAAGGGAGCGAGTTCTTGAGCAAACAGGACCTTTGTGCTGCCAGTCTGTTCCATCAACGATTGATTGACCACTGCAGAGTTGCGAGGAGAAGGAATGAGCATCTGAAATGTATTAGTGAGTCTGCATAGAAAAGTTTGCAGTATTCACTTGCCTTGTACCCTGCTTTCACGGCCGCCAAGAAAGTGACGGGACCGCGAAGCTCCGAGAGTCCTATATAAGTGATTGTCTCAAAGCTATCGCTCTTGCCAAACTTATTCTCGATCCATGCGGCCATGTAATCGATACAACGACCAAAGTCTGCCATTGTAAAGTCCAAGAAGCCATCCCTGACGTCTGCTGTCTTTGGGTACGAAGTGTAAACTCTGGTCGGGTTTGAGTCACGAAGCTCGTCCACAACGTGGGGGAGGAGCCTCCGCCCGTAAGAGTTGGTGCCATTCGTCGTCATTCTGATTTGATAGATGCCACAAAGTAGGTGGTTGGACAATGAATGGTCGAGAAAGGGCAACTACATATATATGAACGAGATCTCAAGTGAAACTTGAAGGGGCATTGCATGTAATAATATGGTCAGGGCAGGCCAGCTTGCCCTAACAACAAAATACCCCAGAGCAGTACGTATGTGTTTTCGTGTCAGATGCATCGCCGTTTTTGTGACAATGCCGGCCGGCGGTGGAGCCTGAGCAGATCACGTATGCCAGTGCCGTCTGCCCCTCAACCTGACCTGCACTGCCTGATACTGTAGATCTGACCAACAGAGCCAACAGAGCCAACAGAGCCAACAGAGCCAATAATAGCGGGTGAGCGGGGTGGCCGTTGACAGGGTATAGTGGAGCGAGGGGTGAATATGGGGCACTACTGCCACTGAGCCGTAGAAATACAGGACGCTAGACCATATTCATTCGAGGGATATGATGACTGACCCAAGTTGATCCTGGCGAACGCTGATGATTTGTGGCGACAAGCGTTATGTTCATGATTAGCAGTGTCATGTTAGCTACGGAGTATTTCCTAACATACACTAGATACTAACCTACATGTGTAACCTAGTTGATAGGGCTACAGGGCTACAGGGCTACAGGGCTTGTTTCTTTTAGTGGCAGTGCCTGGCCCGCACTTGAGTAGGTAGAAACACACGATGTACACTGGTTGAATTGCTCAGGGCTCTTTCCTCTCGCTTACTCCCACTATACGATAAGCAAGTTCACCATATCTTCTAGTGCTGCTGACTGCATCTGCCATCGTCACATGGGGTCATTTCGTCCGGATCATTAGAGTTTATTGACTTTTATTTGACATGAAATCAGCTCCCGAATTTCAATGGCCAAGTTGACAAGGCGAGTGGCCCTGCCAAGACTACATACACCCTTGCAGGTTGGGTGTGACCAGGTCTTGACCACTGATCCAAACACACCTATATGCTTACCTACTCATTTTCTGTGTATCATGGTAAATCTGAGACTTTTTATTGAGATATCTGTCTTTCCTGCAGCAAGCCACTTCCAAAGTCTTACGACTACCATGAAGTTGGATTATAGTGTAATCTCGAGGTGAAACTCCTGCTTGCGCCTGCTCACCAAGATATATACCAGTCTTGTTTTGCCTTTGGGCGACGAGAGGAATCAGACAGTTCTCCTTGTGGAACCAAAAGGAACCTTGGACAAAGGTGCAACAGGGAGTTCTTACACACACTCTGGCCATTATTTACGGGGCGGCGCAATGGGCAAACATGATGACTTGATCCGAATGCGACAGATCAAGTCTAGTCCCGAGTCTGTATAGTGGGATTCGGATACCTTGCTGAAGGACTTGTACCACGGGTGAAATGTGTCTACCGAAAGCACCAAATGGGCTGTCGGGGCTTGATTTTCTGCCCCAAGTGCCGGGAGACGGTGCTAAGCATTGCGCCGAGGGAACGCCACTGCACCTGATGATTGGGGGCCTCGGAGCAGTTTACGTGCGCCACATTTACTTGCGCTTTGTGCTAAGCCCAAAATAGTATTTGTAGGTCTTGGCACTCGACTTGGAGCATCCCCATGTAAGATGGACATTCGTCACGCCTCGAGTTATCACTGACGATCAAGTCACTAGGTCAAGCAAATGGATCTGAAATCATTCAATAAGATCATTCGTAAGAGGTGCAGCCTAAGTGTCAGACGGGATTCATTGAGCCGTCTAGGACAAGGTCGAGTCGTGCTATTGTGACTGTGTTGTTAGATCGCGTTGCTTTGAGGGAGCCTTGATATCTCGAGTCTCGACTATAAGACTGCTTACCTCGCACCCGTTACGAGTTGTCAAGTCATGAATTATAATGCTCAACAATTGTTCACTCGGCGCATTAATATTGAGAACTTTTCGTCTATTATCATTCAAGCAGCTGCGTTTCCGCACTCTTTACCTATAATAACGATACTTTGTTCAGTCGCGCAGACAGGCAATCCAAGTATCCAGCTCAAATAAACATGGATTCCTCGTGCAACGAATGCATCAAGGTATGCTTACACATTGAAACAGCTGTTCAAGCCATACAGTGCTCATCGAATTCAAGGGCTCCATCCATAAAGGCCAACCTGTGGGCCAAGAAGAAGTCATCCATGGCCTCAACACGTATGTGACTGGCAATCGTACCAGCGCCCGAGGCATCATTGTCATGTACACGGATGTATTTGGCCTGGCGCTGCCCAACAACAAGCTCATTGCCGACGCCCTGGCCAAGAGCGGCGAGTGGCTAGTGTACATGCCCGATTTCTTCAAGGGCGACCCCGTCCCGCTCAAGATGGCGGACCTCTTGATCCCCGTCGACGCGGCCAACCAGTCTACGCTCTGCAAATATACCGGTCTGCTGGCCAGCGCCCCATCCTTTGTCCTGTGGATGACACGGCACAAGGCGGGACCGACCGACAAGACGTGTATGGACTTTTTGCGGTCGCTGCGGCGCGCCACGCCCAGAACCCAGAAAATCGGAATGGTTGGCTTCTGCTGGGGAGGCAGGTACGCGATTCGCGCCGGCCTTACGAGTAATATGCTGGAGATGGACGGCGCCGAAAAGGTCCCCTTGGTGGATGCGGTCGTGGCTTTACACCCGAGCAACATGATCCTGCCGGACGATGTGGCGGCGCTCTCGGTCCCAGTCAGCTACGGCTGGGGGCAGGAGGACACGCAAGTCAGTATTGAGATGAAAGGCAAGATTGAAAAAATTCACGCATCAGCAGCGGTGCCCGAGATGGAACACAAGGTTTACAAGCCTGGACGGCATGGATTTGCGGTCCGCGGAAACCCAGATGATCCGCAGGAGAGGGCGTGCTTGGAAGATTCCATTACTCAGATCTTGACGTGGTTCGGAAAGTGGTTATAAAGATGGAAATGGGGGAATATAGATTAGACAAGTTTATTAGAGCTGAAATTATTGGCGTTATCGAAACATGTTGTATCAGTATCCATTCTTAGGGACGTTCACGTCCACATCATCGTGAGATGAATTGGAAGTCGTGAGACTGAGCGGATTTCCCTATGAGAGCTGTGATGAAATTCGATCAGATCATGCCAGTCTCATATGCGACCTAGCGGCACGACACCCCGGCATCCATGCACTAGAAATTGGCAGAATAGTTGATCAAGACTTGTACAATCGATATGGCCTGACTCATCTTTAAAGCCATCCGCAATCTCTGCCTTGCACCCTGAATAGCATCTATTTCGAAAGTCTTGTCGCGGAACTGGGAGCCGCATGCTGTCACTCGAAGGATTTTCTTCGGAAACAAAGTTGATGCCTAGCCCTAGGTAAATAGTCGGATATAAGGCTCCAGACGAAGGGGCCTAGCCAGGTGAAAACAGCTAGAATCTCCGCTGCCAAGCGACCAAAATAGTATTGGCCTTGCCTAGGTCCTCTTAGCTGAGAATCAAACAAATTTGCAGGGAGACGTATCCTCCACAGGCCAGGACTCTGTATAAAGAGATGGATTCGACTGTCGGTGGCATTCTTTATCCATGCCAAGTTGAAAATTCTCTTGATTTACAAAGCGCGTCATAAAAATAGCATTGACGTAAATCTTCAGCATCGTACAAGAGATCAGCAGACCCAGACGCTCGGCTCAATGGTGGACTGTCTAAGCCCAAAAAATTAAGCTTACCTTTTAGCGTGTATATCGGCCGTTCTAGCACCTTGACTGGTGATACCATTGTGCCAATTTCCAGTGTCTTGGCGACTATTCCCCTGCTCTGCCCCTGCGGCACAGCACGAGGGAAAAGGGCATGAACTCGACGTATTATACCAGGTGCAGACCAGCGCCAAACAACAATAGCATTCCTTCTCTCTCTCTCTCCTGTTTACGTCTCGTTCGCTTCCTGTCGTTTCCCCCTCATCGTCGCTCGTTGTTGCTCATCCTCTGTCTTCTCCAATGAGGACGTCCATTCTTTTCGCCGTAGCAGCAGCGGCGGGAGCCTCTGCTCAGATACGGTTACCCTTTTCCCGTCAATCATATCCTAGACAGCCTTCTACGCAGAAACGAACAGTGACGGCAGAGCTATTTAGCGCCGACTCACGATATGTAGTAAACGCCACCGTCGGAACGCCACCACAACATGTCTCTTTCCAGCTCACCCTATCCTCTGACCAATCATGGGTCCCGGATGCGCAATATTGCAACACGGACAGCTACTACTCGTATTACTCCAAGTATGAGGGTTGCATTGGGGGCTCATACAATCATAATGTATCGTCAACCTATGTGAACGGCGATGAAGACGACGATACTTTCTACGTGTATGACCTCAGCGACAGATATGCATACGGCAAAACAATGAACGAAACGATTGGCTTTGCCGGTGGCCAAAATGTCTCCAATCTCAACCTGGGACGCGCTTCCGAGGCTGATACATGGGGAGGTGTCATGGCTCTCGGTTACAACGGCACCTATTCATATAACCCTAATATTCTTGACCGGATGCTGGCCTTGGGCTTCATAAACTCGACGTCCTATAGCTTGTGGGTTGACCAAGAGGATGCCGAGACTGGCCATGTGCTCTTTGGTGCCATTGACACGTCGGCCATTGATGGGACGCTCAAGCGATTCAGCGTCGACCGGTCACACTATGACGAGTCGAGTTATAGCTGGAGTTATACCAACACCTTTTCTGCCAGCATCGTGGGACTCAACTCCAGTTCATCGTCGGATGGCAGCTTTGCGCCGGTCATCTCAAACACCTCGGCGCTGCCCCTGGTCACCCTTGACCCTACCTCGTCACTCTCTGTCGTCCCGGAGGAAGTAGCTCATGCCATCTGGGACTTGACTGGTGCTCATTATGATGAGCTTCTGGATATTGCCATCATCCCTTGCTCCTCCCGCGACACCCTTACCGAGGAACTAGCCATCCAGCTCAGCAGTCTTGACGAGGGCCCCGTCTTCAATGTCCCACTGTCCGACTTGGTCATGGCCGACAACAGCCTGTCTGACATTATTGATTACTACTACTATTATTCCACCGATGAAGAAACAGACTATAGCGACTATTGCCTCTTTGGTGTACAAATGACAAACGACTCGTCGTATACGTACAGCAGATATGAGGACAACTGGGTGCTGGGCGGTGGGATGCTGAAGCGTCAGTACATGGTCTTTGATTTAGCCAATGAGGACGTCGCCATGGCTCCCATCAAATTTGGGGGTAGTGATGGCTCCGACTCGAGTGACACTGTCATCGCCTTTTCCATGTACGGTGCCAAGATTCCAGAGTCGACTGGCGAAGACAGCAAATGTTATGCGGACGACGAAGAATGCAATGGATCCTCGAGTGGCAGTGGTCGTTCAGGCAGCAGTAGCAGCTCCAGCTCCAGTGATAGTGACGGTTGGAACGAACAGTCTGACTACATTGGCTTGATCGTTGGCTTCAGCATTCTGGGTGCTGTCATGTTGGGAATAGCCATCTGGGGTATCGTCAAGTGTTGCCGGGATAATAACCGCCATGGAACGGATGCATTGGCTGCAGACAAGGAGACGGCCTCCCCAGAGACTGCCCCGGCTGCCGCATCACCAGCGACTCAGCAGGTGGCTCATAATACTACGGCGCCGGCCGTCTAAACAGGCACGTTTTAATTTATAATACAATAATTAGAAATAAACATGATTCACGAAATTTGTGTGTCCATGCCGCCTACTCTGGAATGTGATCTTTGGCAGTTTTAAAATCAGCCATTCTGCTCTTTATTTTGATAATGTACTACGGTTACGCAGAGGGCAAACTATTAAACACCTTCAACGCGAGAGAATGGGGGGAAAATAGTATCAGTAACAGTTTCTCTTTGGTACTCTATAGTGCACGATCATCTTTGGCGGCTATACTAGAGGTATTATACATTAACTCAACTCGCCAGCTTCCAGACTACAACTCCAGCGCCTGGTATTTCTCCATCACTACCAATGATCAATTGCGCGTCTCCAATACTAGGAGGCGACACGGGAGACGTCCCGTAGTTGAATGCCCACACAAGGTCACCTCTCCTCAGTAACCTGAGCGAAGACCCCAGGTCATTGGCCTTGTCCGCCGTCCGGCCCAAAAGATCCGTGATGTTTGCAGAAGCCGCCACATCACCTAGATAAGAGACCAAGAGATCGCTGGACGGCTTGAACGCAAGATAGTGCCACCCGTCCTTTTCGCACGCGGCCGGTTTTCCCGGGCGATGCGGCGACGTGTAGGAAATGGTGGCGTTGCTGGTAAGATTGGCCCGCTCGCACGAGATCCATTCCTCTCGCCCGTCGATGCTGTAGTTGGCGCCATTGTACAAGACGCCGCTGCCGGCGTAGCTGGGGGGCGTCTCGACGCGAGTGACACGCAGAGGGAGGCGGTCGCCCAGCACGCCATCTCCGGGGTTCAGACCAGGCGTATTAGCAAACTCTGCAGTCTTGGATCCAGTGTGTGGTCCGAATATCACGGGCCCGTCAAATGACTTTAGGGCGGATTGGAATGCCTCGGGGACGATTGGTAGACTGGGCGCCACGACCATTCGGTAGCCGTCGAGAGGTTGGTCGGGCCCAATCACATCAATTGACAGCCCCAGTCGGCGAAGCGCAGAGTAAAAGATGTAGATCAGATCAAAATATGATACAACCGTGTCCGTATACCCGGCGCTCTTGACGTCCCAACTGCCGCTATATGGCTCAATCTGCCAAGTCCAGAAGGAAGCATAGTCAAAGATAAAGGCAACATCGGCCTGGGCTTCTTCTTGAGTTACTTCTTGTCTCAGAGTCGGTAGCTGCTCCTGTACCAGTTGCTGCACCTCGAGGAGGCCATCATCAGCCACATAGTCAGAGGTGTGCAGCCCAGAGAGCGTCTGCTCCTGGGCGTACGGGACCTGGCGCCAGCGAAAGTAGTTGACCATGCTGCCGGATGCGGCAAAAGTCTCGAGCGTCCACAGCTGCACCATGCCCTCCCAGGGGCTGACGCGATACTGGCCCCAGTTGAGCACGCCGGGCTCCATCTCCATGACTCCGTACGGTCCCGACGTGGTGTTGTAAGCGGCCCCCGCAACGCCTCGGTAGAGACCGTGGTGAAACGCCTGCCAGTCGGGAAGACCGGTGCGTAGCGTGTCAAAGAGCTCTTGCGAAGAGAGCCACGAAAAGGTGCTCGGCCCATTGAGTGCGTACTGGTCAAACGTTGCCAGATCAATGCCCGTCTCCCGTGCAAACTTGTAGTGGTCAAAGTCGGTGAATGCCATCATGAAGTTGGTGGTAATGGCCTGTCCGGGCGCGTATTGCCTGAGAATGGCAACCTGCTCCTTGGCAAAGTCAATGACCATGTCGGACGAAAAGGTGTACCAGTCCAGCGTGTGGAGCTCATTGTTGGTATAAATCTCCAAAAAGGGCGGCTGGACAGCCTCAAAACTCTCGTACTGGCTAGACCAGAATACTCGGCCTTGCGCCTGGTTCAGGCTCTCAATGGTGCCGTACTTTTCCTGCAGCCATATCCGGAAACGCGCAATGGCATTATGATCATAGCTCCTAGTGGTGTCGTGGCAGCCCAATTCATTGTCGATTTGCCAGGCCACCACGGCCGAGTGATTTCCATAGTGTTCGGCCAACTTCTGCGTGATCTTTTGGCTCAGATTCCGATAATCATAAGAGGAAAAACTATAGTGGCGGCGCGAACCGAATATCAAGGTAGTGTTGGTGCGGTCAACAAAGTTGACGTCGTACTTTTGAGTCAGCCAATTTGGAGGCGACGCCGTAGGAGTTCCCACGATTGCTTTCAACCCATACTTTTGGAATAACTCGAGTGTCTTGTCGAGGACCGTAAAGTTGTATTGTCCTTCGATGGGTTCCAGGAGAGCCCAGTCAAACTCATTGACGCGAACGTAGGAAATGTTATTGTCTCTCATCTGAGATATGTCCGACTCCCACGAAGATTCGGGCCATTGAGAGGGATAATAGTCGACGGCAAGATGCAGCCCGTCTGGCCATCGGTTTTGTGAAGGAAGTGTAATACTGCTTCTGGCCTGGGGTAAATGATTATACTTGGCAATGCTGCCGACCGCGGCCGACAGGACAAGCCCAATAACCTTTTTTAAAGATGCCATGGCCGCAATCGAACGTAATCAAGTCTCCTACCTGGAGGCTCTCTCCGTGAACAGGAACGGCGTCCGGCGCACCTCTCAAATACCATTGCAAGACCTCGCTTGGAAGATCAAAAGTCCTCGTCTCGAGGTCCACCCTGGATCTTCATAATAGTTTGATTGATCCATCAACAAATGAGCGAATTAGTCGAGCCAAGTACCATGTCGATACCCACATCGCAACTGCTTCTTCCCCGCAAACCAACGGCCCATGATGATTTACCCCATCTCTCCTCGCTACATTCGGCTCGCGGGATACACTTGCGGGGTCCCCAAAGTACGCATCATGGCATCATGCCTCTACGGAGAGGCTGGGGTTTATACTTGATCCCTGTGTAGATTTGTCTTGGCGTCTTTGTCAACGGGTATTCACCGGCAACCTTTGTCCACTATAACTTCTCCACCTAGTCATTTTCAATGCTCAGTCTTGTTTACTAATTGGTGCGCTTATAACCCAAATGCCACTATGATATTCAATCCCGACGCTTGGCATACGCTCCTACTTTGGTATTGACCGTTTATGCAAAGAGGTATACTACAGCACGAAGAAGTCTCCACAAGAGACTGCTGAAAATCTAAAGCCAGCTCTGCCAATCTATGATAATCTCGATCCAAAAAAGAAAACATCACCAACACCTATTACATGTAAATCAAGCAAACTCGGGTGCATCGCTGAGATTCCTGGTCTCGATGAAAAAGGACAAGAACCAGTGCCCAAATCTAGCCACCGGGATCGTGTACGAGAACAATCTGAGAAAGATGCGGTCGATGAGTCTGGAAAGGTTCAGGGGCTGCAGAAACATTGTCAGCAAGAGCACGTAGGCAAAAAAAAGGGGGTGGATATCGTCTTACCACAAAATTCGCGCCTCCGCTCTTCTTTACCCATCCAAAGGCGCGAGGAATCATTCCCGTCTCGTACTGGTTCACTGCCGCCTCAAAGTCTTTGTACTCGAGGCCCTGCGGTGTCGAGGCTTTCTCGGCCAGTCCGCGGATGAGAGGTAGCATGTCTGCCGTGTCGTGCATGGCCTGCTGACCGCCCATTCCTCTGCGACATGTTAGTATCAAAGTTGATTGTGACAAGACGTGTCTCATAGTCATACCTGTTGGGGAGCATGGGGTGGATGGCGTCACCCATCATCCAGACGTGGGCATTACCCGCAGTCGGCGTCTTGGGAGAAGCGACTTCTCGGCGCCAGTTGATTGACGGCTTGGATCCCACCCTGGGGCTCAAGATGAACATTTCTCGTCCGTAACAGAGCTTCAATAGCTGTTGACTGCATTTCACCATCATCATTAGCAAACATGCTTCCTGTACACCCCGGGGCAGCAGACGTGGCGAGGCGGGCTTACTGCTTGGGAGACCAGTCCGAGTATACTCTTGCTATGGCCTCCCAACGCTGGTCCAAGGTCATGGTCTCTAGAGCATCCGACATGCTCTCGGGCCAGCACAGCGACATCATACACGATGAGTGTTCTTGGTCAAGCTTTGCCGTATCACCAGTATCACGCTTGCTGCTGTAATCTTTTGGAAGATAGGCTGAGAAAATGGTCGTCAGTGACGGTAAGTTGCAGGACAAGGAGCAGCGCATACCGCAAAAGTACATGAGTTTGCCATCCTGAAGAGTCGCGATTGGTGACGCGAGGAGTTCTTCGTCGACAGTGTTGTACAGGCTCAAAGGTAGATCGCATTTTGTGAGTAGTGCTCTGATTTTCTCCACCGGTTTGATATTGTTCAAGCCCACCATTTCATTGACCTGGCAATCAGTCAGCTTCCTTGAAGACAATCATTCTCGGTGTAGCGCATCACCTTTGAACGATTACCATCGGCACCGATCAACAGATCGCATGTGTCCGTCGAGCCATCATCAAAGGAAACTTGCACCAACTCCTTGTCCCCTTCATGGATGATTTGGAAATCCACAAATTTCTTGCCATAGTGAAGTTTGCCGAGCTTGGTAATCGGGTCGGCCAAGACGTCGCGCAACACGATGCGATCTATCGGCACCGACTTGCTATAAGTCGGCAATTGATTCAGGTCCAGGAACTTGCGAAACGACTTGTCAAACAGGATGGGGACCTTGGAGTTGGGACCAATGTGTTTGACCACGGCGGCGAGATGCTCGGGCTGGAGACAGGCCCTCATGCCAATCAGCGCATTCTCGCCAAAGCGAATCTGATATCCAGCCCTCTTGGAATCCTGTGCGTCTCGCTCGTACACGGCAAATTCAATGCCATGCTTTGCGAGCCCGTTGGCCAGCAACGAGCCCGAGAGACCTGAGCCAATGATGATGACCTTGAATGAGCCCATGTCTCGGAACGAATTGAAAGTTCCCTACTTTGAACCGAAATTCAAGGCCTCGTTGGACCCGGGACCAGTGGTGGAAGTAATACCATGGCTTATGTATTTTACAGAGCACATGCGACCGGAATTCGTCATTGTCTGCAAGCTCTAGGACCATCGATTTACCGGCTATCTGACCGAACAAGATTACGCATTCGTCTGTCGTGGGTACACTTTTATCTGAAAATGTCGTGCTGCACGGTCGTTTGGGTATACCCACCTGCCAGGTAGGGCAGCTGATTGCGTATACATCACCAGCGGAGCTTTCCCTCACGGTCTTGATCCGTTATCTGTCGCATTATATAACCCCTGTCGACCGACCAATGGAGATGGCCATTTACTCAGTGAGGATTAATGCAGTTCCGCTTACTAAGTCTTTTGCATCGGAATTCACATTGAAGGCGAAAATATCTGGTCATTAATATAGTTCAAATATATTGTATTTTCCGGCTCAAAGACGTTCTGTCAGTCGGCTCGGCTCGGTAGAGATGCATCCATGAGCAACCCATTAAAATCGTATATATAGCCTTGCAACTTCCAAAGTCTTAGTTGCAAGTCAGTGGTTCTCCTTCCGGCCAGCATAAAAATAGATCCGTCCTGCAATACTCCTCCTTGCATCTTGACCTTGTCTGCCAATTCCTGTCCAAGCAACATGGGCATGTTGTGCACGACGAGGCTTACTTTACCCTTCTCGGAGCTAAGATCGAATGTTGAAAATGGTCCTGGTTTGACTTGCTCGCTGTCATGTCCAAACCAGAGCACGGCGCCCTTGTGTTTAAATTTGACGTCGTCCCAGCCAAAACACTTGACAATGTAGTAGCGTTTGTCCGTTTCGCACATCATCGAAAGGTACAATATGTCCTGGACAACTTGCTCGCGCATCTGTTGTAACACGAACTGGTCCATATCTTCCCGCCAGATAGCTTTTGCTCCCAGAGGCTTGAACTTTGAGTTGCTGGAGCCAAAAAATTTACGGTAAAATTCCGAGTTGCCACCCTCTGGCGCAGTATTGCGGCGGCTCTTCTTAACTGGTGCCATCGATTTGATAACATCTTGGCGCGCTAATACATAGGTAGAAGGGCCTGCACTTGTGCTTTCTGGTGGTTCGTTCGACTGTGTTGCTGATGATACCGCGTCTTGTGGCCCTGGTAAATCGACTGGTTTGACGCTTAGGTCCACTGCTGCTTCTGCCACTCCACCCATATCGTCTTCTATTGTGACTTCTGCGACTGCATCATCGGCCTCGGCTGCAGCGTCCTCGGCAGGAGGCTGATGCAGGGCAAGGCTCTTCGACACCCACCACGGTTTGCCAGTCTCGGGATGTAGGACGACATTGAAATCTTGCAGGAAGAATGAGGGCAAGCGGAGTCTTGTCATGCTATCGTATCGGACAGGAGTAGCAAGCGCTTGAGCTATAGTGGTGTCAGGGAGAGCGCGAGAGAAGGTTGCTTGGGAGTGAATCAAATGCGCTTACCAAATGGATTTTTCTGGAATCTCCTCTCAAAGACATTTCTGAGTTTCCCAGGCTTGGGCTTCTGCTGTTTGAAACGGTCTCTTGCCTCCCAAAAAGTTGGATCCATCACAGGCGACAAGGGAAGATCGCCCACGGCTGTCTTGACTGTCTTGCCATCTGGATCGATGCTAAAGCTCTCGGATCGTTCGTTCGTCGCATCATGGTCATGTTGAGGCGGTTGTGTCGCCGAGCTGTATAGTCGTATGAATTCATGTCGACAGGTAGCACTGCTACGTCGCAGCGCTGCACATTGTCTCATAACCGCATATGGCTGGTAGAATCGTAGAGTGAATGCGCTGAAGGAAGCTTTTCAAAAACTTTTGGCGTCAATTGAAGGCCATCGCAGGCGTCAATCTGATAAGAAGCAGGAATGACGCAAATCTCGGCAGGGTGCATTAGTCTAGCGGATGCGAAGCTCCAACGCCCAGGGCTCGCAGGGCTCCGTTTCCATGCCCAGATTCAGCGGGTCAGGGCGCTAAATAGCCAAAAGTCAGAACCCCACGCAGCCAGTGAACCACGACATCGGAGCCAGCTACTAGGTATTTGTCTGCTTGCCTTACTTACCTAGCTTCTGCTTTCTTACCTGCGACCAACTACGCCTTGTCTTGACGAGCTCGTAGTTCACCACTTCAAGCCGCAGAACACTGCCAAGCACAGACTCGTGTCTACGTGATAAGTCTGACAAGATGATCTGCCAACGCGCAATCTGGCGCCAGTGCCGACAGGTCGCGTCTCGTCAAGTTCGCAACTTCTCTCAATTTCCTGGCGGGCCTAGCTACCCTCCCTCGGCCGCCATCCCGCTGCCATACATCACAGAGGTTTCAGTAAGCTCCGGAAGCCATTGCAACCTATCTATATGCTGACAGTCAAGTCTGGGGGATGGAAAACATGTAGGATTCTTACTGCGACTACTCTCACTCGAACCGCCGGCTGACCGAGACATTTCCAGATGACATATTTTCAAAACTCCTTCAAGTACGCTGCTGCACCAATCACCAGCTGAGCCTCGTCCACTGACACATGATTAGGAGCGCATAATCTGTCTCAATGGCCCTGTTGACGATACAGTATCGGCTTCTATAGTGGCGCAACTTCTATGGCTCGAGTCCGACAACCCCGACAAGCCCATCACCATGTACATTCACTCCCCGGGAGGCTCAGTCGTTGCTGGCCTTTCAATCTACGATACCATGACCTACATTCGATCTCCTGTTTCCACAGTATGTCTCGGCCAGGCCGCTTCCATGGGCTCTCTATTGCTGGCTGGCGGAGAAAAGGGCAAGCGATATGCGCTTCCGCACAGTAGCATCATGGTTCACCAGCCATTGGGAGGGACACAGGGACAGGCCAGTGATATTCTCATCTATGCCAATCAGATACAGCGGACGAGAGAGCAGCTCAACGAGATCTTCCGGAAACACCTGAATCAGGCGCATGGTACGGACAAGTATGGGCCAAAGGATATGGAAGAGATGATGGACCGCGACAGATATCTCAGCGCACAAGAGGCGAAAGATATTGGTATTATCGACGAGATCCTTACACGGAGGCCTTCAGAGAAGAAGGAGGGCGATAAAGACGGACCAGAAAAGTCGTAAGCTTTGGTGGTAAATTACACACTTGAGCAGAACACGACAAATGGGCGATTACTGATGCCGTTACGCTGCGAAAGGAAATTGGTGGGTTTGCTGAAAAGCACGGAGTAACTGCCGTCTATACCTCACATTGTTAGCAAGCTGCAAGATAATGGAGAATCAAGTTTGGGAATTGTCTGTATATTCCATATGACAACTACCATATACACCAAACTCTCAACTCGCAACTCCGCCTCAATGGCTTTTCTTCCATACCCTCGGCGTGAAAAGCAGTGTGTGGGCACATGAGAGGCTTCTCGGCGCTCGACCGCAGGACCTCACTATCATAGAACTTGATGGCTAGTACTTCTTCCGCCTTCTGCTCGCTGATATAACACCACCTGTGAGAGCTGATGTCGCCCTCTTCTGGCGGCTTTACCAGAACATTTTCATTATAATACTCTTTGACACACCCAGGCCTGTGCTTGTAAGACCGCGGCAGCGCAACGTACTGAAGGTCGAGCCCGCGAGTGTCCATGACCGCCAGCGGATCCCTGTATACAGTCTCCCAAGGCCGCCAGATACTGAACATGGCGTACCGCGGTCCAGTGTAGCCCGTCCCATCCCATTCCCAGTGGCCCCCTTTCCCATTAACACCGTCGGTGCCGTCGGGAGTAAGTCCGGATTCTCGCATGGCCGCGTCCTCTGCAGAAATGATTTCTTCACGGAGCCTGAAGAACTCGTCTCTCTCGGCCTGGGTAGTGCCAACCTCGGTGTCCGTCTCGGCAAACCACTGCGGCGTCATGGCGCGAAAGTGCGCCCGGGCGGCCGCCGGGGTGTAATCCGAGTGCGCCAGGAAAAAGGGCGCCAGGCTCTTGCCCTTGGGCCGCGGGTTCTTGGGATCGACGTGATGGTCCTCCTGGGCCGACGAAACGTCGCGCAGGGTGTGATTGATGATGACGGCGGAGCGGAGCTGGAATCGCTCCTTGAGCAGCGAGACCATGGCGGGAAAGTACTGCGAGCTCATGACGCTGGCGTCGTGGACCGAGGCGTGCGAGGCCTCGATTGGGAGCGGCTGGTGCAGGATTTGGAAACCATGGGTTTCGTGCTGGTAGCTGGACAGAGGCTCCACAAGACTCCTCAGGTCCACGACGGGGAGGTCTCGGGAGGTGGTGTCTGTGGAGGTGCCATTGAAAATGGACAGGTCGTCCAGTTCTGGTCTTGTGTCTAGGGAGTAGTAGTTGAAAGATGCATTTTTGATACGGTGGGATTGCTTTAGGTTTCCATGTTCAGCAGTGTCGGATGGAAGCGTCAGAGTCGTGGTGGACATGATGTGCACTATTCTTTAGAGAGATACAATTTTGACTTGAAGCTATCTAGATGAATTCACAATGATATATAAAGTGAAAGCCATGAGTCGAATTGCCAAGAGTCTTGGTGCAAAGACTTGGCGTTGATATAAACACATTGGGTCCGGAGCCGATGCGCTATCTGGGGTTGCAGATCAATGTGCAGATGTGGTTAATGCTTACTGACGTGCGCCCCGGACAAAGGGCAGTACATGACCATTCGGTGGCGTTGCTCGCAAGCTAGAGAATAGTAAAAGTGACAGGTGCTACAACTATCAGCACTAAATCCGGCCTGGAAGCGCGAACGGATCCGGGTTGACGTAGTACGGGAGCCGGAACGGAACTTCTGACCAATTACTCTCACCTGGGCAAGAGTAAAGGGTGCGCCAACCTTCTGTATGTTTTTCTTTTTCTTTTTCCAAAACTATGTCGTGTTACAAGCAACGCAAGGCAAGCTGCGAAGATATGCGTATTCTCTTTGCCAGTTATCGATGAAAGCCTATGGAAATCAATTGATCCTCTAGGATACCCCTTTAATCTTCAAACTCGGACGAAACCGTCATATAAACTGTCTTCCTTCACACACTTTCAAATTCAATGGTGACTTGCCGCATCTGAAAAAAAAAAAAAAAAAAAAAAAATTTAAACACAAGACGCGGGGTTAGTTCAATCTAGAGTACATGTGCACCCGCCCGCCAGAACACTTCATTGCTCATCTATTTCACGCCAGGTCTGAAAGCAGATGCTATGTTGATTCGGCATCTCTTGTGCACTCTGCCGCTGTAGATTGCATAACCTGTGAGTTCCTTAGTGAAAGTATTCCTTGATTTTCAGGAGATGTGATTGATCATTTGTGTATAACTTACATTGCAGATCGCGGTCGACAACTCTGATCACCATAGTATAGTTCACCTTATAGTGTCTTGTGCCAACGATCCTGCCGTTGGGGTTTGCCACCGGCTCAATCGGCTGGATTAAACCTTGGTCCCGGAGGAAAGTGAAATCCACAACAATTTCACCAACCTTTTCAGCACCTGGTATTCGTCAGTTACGATATTTCCAGAACGCTTATTCGAAATAGACGAGAATAACCTTGATTCATTTCATGGGAGAGCCTGTAGTGAGACCGTGGGGCACGGTCAATGACATAGAGCTCTTCTTTGCATATCAGATCGCGAACTGGCCAGCAATCAAAAGTATGGAAACAAAGAAACGGTCTACACGTCCAGATTGGAGGAACTTCAGATCCCTGCAGATGTTAATTCAGAATTCATGAGCTACCCGTGATCAAGCCGACGTACCATGCTCAGAACCCAGTCTATCGTTCTTTTCACATATGGCAGTCCGTCGTGCCGGTCATAAGAGGGTTTCACACCCTTATGTTCGTCCGGATAGTCTCCAAACGGCTCAGTGCGTAGGATACCGTAGCTAGATCGCGCTAATCTGCGTGGTCCCTGCTCCTTGTTAAAGGCACGTAATACTGCTCCTGATGCCACGGCGGTAATGCTAAGAACCGTCAGCGCTACAAGAGAAAGAATCAATCCAGCGTTTCTTTAGGTAAACATACGTGTTTGCCGAGCTCGGTGACTTTGTCAGCTTTATTGTGTGTCCAGTACGCTGGGTCAAATCTGCCAGACGCCTTCTGATGAATTCCTGGAGGGATTTCGAGGCAGCAAAACCTCCTTGAAGGATTACTTTCTGTTGAAATCAGGTAAGCTCAAGAAATACCAGACTTGGTCT
Organism: Pestalotiopsis fici W106-1; assembly: GCF_000516985.1. NCBI lineage: Eukaryota > Fungi > Ascomycota > Sordariomycetes > Amphisphaeriales > Sporocadaceae > Pestalotiopsis > Pestalotiopsis fici. The sequence continues at coordinate 1,561,610 of NW_006917098.1, forward strand.
TTCAATCAATGATCACGAACCTCCACTCTACAACCTTTTTGCAAAGCTCTGTTGATCTGATCTTCCATGACAGTGGCAATGCCTTCGAGCAGGGTACGAAATAGACCTTTGATGGTTATCCTTCATAGGGCTGATTAACACAAAGCTTCCCAGCTTGATGCCAAACGTACTCACATCGGAAGTTCCATGCCCCCATGAGAGAAATGCTTGACAGGATTATGGCGAAGCCGCGAGGACACGTCGAACTTCCGACGCCATTTATTTATCCTCGAATCGTAGATGTTGAAGTTCCTCTTGATTCTATACTCGAACTCGTTGATCGTGATCTTCTCGATGATTCCCTCGATAGTTTCGCGGCTGTTGTCTCTTTCGTGCGCGTCTTCGAGATACTCTTCGTCCTTCAGAATGTCATGAAGCAGTCTTTTGAAACCTTCATTGAGGTAACTTGAACCATACAACCCGCCTTTTACAAATTCAGTCTCAGATCAAGTCAAAAGGCTCATGATGACTCACCACCGGGCTCAACTACCTCTCGGGTCAGTCGCAAGGGTGTTGTTCTGCTGATCGTGTAGGTGTTGGCATCTACAGTACCGCCACCTTTAATCGTATCATTATCTTAGTTTCGGCATAGTGCGTGCTACGCATAAGTGTCAACATACCTGCATCCAACAGCACAAATGTATCGCCAGCCTGGACATTGAAGCGGTCAGCATAGTGATTTGAACAGAGTGTGGCTGGTATGTTTTTATCACCTGGATGTCCGGATCGCTTGCCAAGACATAGGTAGCAGCAGCTTCTGGCTCTGAGACGATGAACAAGTTCTCAATGCTGTTGTTCTGTGCATCAACTCCACCGAAATTTGTCCTCTCCATGGCAATAGCCATAGCCGTCTGCATGTCACGGCATGCCTTCTGGCTCCAGATTGCCGGCACACATAATACCATCTCTTTCCTCCAATTGTCATCAAAGCCTTCTTGGAGAAGTTCTGATTTCGTATGCTGAAGAAGACAGGTCAAAAAGTCGGCAATAACCTGCAGTGGTCCCTTGATGATCTTTTTCTTTTTCAGCAACGTAAGCGTTTCTCTCAACTCGGCTCGGATATAATCAGTGTCTGGACTCTGGTCGAGTAAAAGTTTGAATCGATTCAACAGCTTTTTGTTCGGGTCGTTGTGCACTGCCGATGTGCGACGATCATCATGGACATCATAGCCCCATCCCATTGAAACATCATTGCCCTCTTCATCCACATCCATCGGGGACACAGGTGCATCTGAGCTAGAGCTATTTTCTTCATTTGTCAAGTCGTCCATCCGTTCTTCACTGCTCGGGTTGTCCGCACGGGAGGTATCGCGGCAGGTCTGATTCAACGTGTAAAGGATTTCGGTCGGAACCTGCTTGCTCATGGGGTCATCGTTGTTGTTGTCGAAATCATTAGGATAATTTTGAATTGTTTTGATTCTGTCCAGTGGTAGGTACTCTGTGGCGTCATCCTCTTCGAGAGCTACATAAGAAACACATGAAAACGTCGTACCGAAATCGACAGCAATGATCAGTCTTCTCGAGCTCGGATGGTCAGAATCGTCATTGAGCAACTCGACAGAGACCTCATCAGGGGCAATATCTTGATACAAAGTGCCTTGGGATTCTTGTCTCAAAGTTGCAGTCGACTCTCGTGAGGAGGCAGCCATTGTGCAAGACTTGCGGGAAAGGATACCAGCCCATCAATGATGAATATGGCCATCGGCGGCCTGATCTTTTTCTACTTTTCAAGAGAGGCAACCCCCGACTAGGGCAAATATGGCCCCCCGTTTCAGGACAGGAAGCATGAGGCCAATCGCTTCGACTGACTCGTAGCTGCGGTGAGTATCTGCATGCTGAAGCCAATCATCGGCCTTTGTTGGTGCAGAACATACTCCAGGCAGCACAGCCGCTTTGAATAACCCCCTGGAGGTACAGATATCGGCCCGCAAGTGCGGGAGGCTCGAATTGGAATAGGCCGCCCGAAGGGAGGTCCCTTGGCGGGCCGCCTCGGTATATATACCGTTGATACCCCACTAGCCGGGGGAGGTTTCATTTCACAGCAACTTCGCCAGACTGCAACAAAAAATGGTCGGAACGTCCAGGTCATCTCAAAGTGGAAGCCACCAACGTCTCTGGGATGAGGAATATGTCATTCAGCTAGAGGCGTGGTTGGATTACTGCCTGCTATGGGGGATCGATTTTAAATCGAGCATCATCAGTCATCTCGAGGCGCAAACTCACAGGACTTTCACACTACAGCAGGTGCACAGAAGGCTTACACTGGAATGGAATCACCTAGGACATGCCGATTCTGACAGTGTCGATGATTTGTATAGACAAGGCACTGCGTGTCTTGCCTATTTGACTGATTCCGAGAGGGCAGTCATTGAGAGGGCGGTCAACGATCTTGGGCCCCCGAAAACCGAGAGTCTATTAAAAGACACGTCCAGCACGCTCCGATCGAATTTAGGAAGTGTTCCGATTGACCATCAGTCATCTCATGACTCGACACAGCCAAATGTTCCTGTTGTTGCCACAACAAGTACCGCAGAGGACCGGCTTTCAGACACAAGCAGCGACTTGTCAGATTATGATGAAAGATATCTCCAGGAAGACTTTTTGAAACCCCAGTCTATCCGAGGCAATAGCATGCCATTTGAGCCTAGGAAGGTCGGAACTGAAGTTTCTCGGACATCTTCGCCTTTATTCCTCCAAGTACAACTGACAGAGCCCACAGAGGCTCAGAACGTAGGATTTCCCGAAGTCAAGACCGAGGTTTCTACCACGGACCGATTTCTCTCAACGCGCGCCTCTCCGACATCAGTAGGGAATCCAGAACCCGAGATCGCTACAATTGAGCAAGAACTCTCAAAAGTCAAGGAAAAATTGCGCGCAAGCGAAAGCAAAGTCAATACGTTACAAAACCAGGTGTTCGACATGACCGACCGCCTGTATCGGGCGCAGATCGAGATGGAAGAGCTGCAGCATCGTAATCGCGCAGCAGTCGATCACAGGGACGACGCCGGTTGGCCTGTAATTCTACAAGAAGAAAATACTGCCCTAAGGAAGCATGTTCTCGCGATGCAGGCTAGCAGAGAGGATATTAAGAAATTCGAGTGCAACGGCTTAGGGCCTAGCGACACCAACGTCGAGAAACAGTTATCGGATTTATGCAGCAATATTCGAGACGCTTGCAATTCATTTGGCCCCGATGAAGTCGTGGTTGATGAGCCTTTGAGAGAAACAGAGTTTGACCCAATGAGCTTTATAGTGTCCAATTGGGCTGAGACAGCCTCTGGGCATGATCTTTCGCGACTTCTTCGGCAAAGCTCCGAGCTTGGGGTATACAGATCGGACGTTCTCAGGTCTCTTGTGGCAGCTGGAATATGCAAGCTCGTATTTGAGTCTCCAGTCTCTCATCTCTCGATTACTGAATCGCCTATACTTAGGCATTACCGAAAGCAACTTCTAAGTCGAGGTAAATTTTCCCAACTCACTGTTACATTGGATTTGGCTGATAAAGAAGACTTTAGATGGTCCTAAATCACTACTGCAACTAGATCTTTTGGCTTTTAAGTCACTAAAATCTGATGAGACTTTTGAATCGTGTGTCGTCAACGAAAGAGCAAACGGCATCTCAGGCTATATGTGTCGTGCTATCCAGATTGCTCTAGCACCAGTGACTGCAACTAGTTCTACAGAGTCGCAGCCATCGTCGAATGCAATCATCACAGATGATGAAGTTGTAGTCGATACGTTACCGATGACCTTACTTGAGCGAGCCATCCAGTGTGCCATCCGGCTCAGGTTGGATCTACTACTGTCTGGTAAGTATTACCATTGGGTTTTCTTCAAGCCCGGGACCAATTTTGACTTCAAGACAATGAGTACGAACTCGACTCCCAACAACCGAAGTTATGTCTACACGAAGAAAAATAAATCTCGGAAGCGCCAGCGCAGCAGTGATGACTTGAGAGTCGGTGGACCTATCAAGTTATGCATCTTCCCGGCGCTGTATGAAGATGACTCTGCAAAGCATCTTACCAGTGATTGTGGATTGTTGTTTTGGGACAGTTTCGACATGCGGCAACATTCTTCAGTAGACTTGCAAGGTTCAAGATTGATTTCGCCTGCTGTTGTGTTAGTATGAAGTCATGGGTTGATGGCATATGTTAGATTGAATGACAAGGAACTGTCTTGCAAAGTATACGTCCTCATGAGCCGGCCAATAGTTGCGATTCTAGCTGTGTGCGTGAGATATCTTCTGTAAAGACTTTTAGCCATAACTTGGTTGCTTGTCAAGGTCCTCGTCGAAGGGCGACACATCTAGCTCGAATAATTCAGAACAAATTTGTGGGCTGGCTATTCAACGAGGGCATAAAAAAAAGGATGCACCAGGTTTGTACTAGTCCTTAGTGACTTTTTAATCTATGTTGTAGCAATATCGCATATATGAAGAAAGCTTGCGATCACCAATGATAGGCTTTGGATGGACTGCCTAAAATTCGGTATGTAAACATTCTAGGACACCCACTCGAGCTCAAGCTTACCTGAGAGTAGCATAGCTCTTGGTCTCAATTTGGCAACTTGCGGGGCTTGTTTGCTTATCTACTACTGTGTATGTGCGGAGTCTCTCTCTTCTTTTTTTTTTTGGGAAAAGGATCTAGTGCAGACATAGTATACGGGAGAAAAGTAACTTATTTAATCTTACATTAATGGGAATACGAACAGTACGCGATCTATCAAATCGTCGTATATTATAAAGTAAGAGTTGGGAAAACAAGAACGGTACGAGCGTTCATCACTGTTTATGCGCGTCTACATGGTACTAAAGACTCAATTAAACGTTTGTAAAAGGTCCAAACTAGGGCAATTTTAGGTTCACAAGTTTCACAAGTTGGACTATAAGAACTACAAGAGCTTACCTAAAAATATATAGTTTGCTAACACTAAAACACAATAATCAATGCCCAAACAGAGGTCACCGGGATGGACGGCCATTCATTTTGATTGTTTGTGAGAAACTCAGAAACGAACTGAACGGCATTCAAAGTGACAACCAATGAATGCGTTTGACGCTAATGCAGGAAACCTTTTGGGCGAGTCGTCGTGCTGCGCCGTACTGCCGAAATTACCGGTGGGTGTCAAGAGTTCGGCTCGGACCAGTTCAGGGTATCAATCATCAACTATCTGCACCTATGTTAGACTCACCCACCAGGGCTGCAGGGAACTTTTACTTGTGCATTTAAACTTTGTTACGCAAAGCCTTGGGAACCTTTCTGCGATCCCCTGGCACCGAAAGAGGTCACCTACGGCATAGGGCTGCCATCAGTCAGGCCACCCAGCCCCCTTGTGGATAAGGGGCCATATCACCTACCGCTTGCCTGGGTATGGCAGAACCATGGGGGCGCCCACGGCCCATCGCACCGTGGCCAGTCAGGGACGGCCCGAACTGCAGTGGACGGGTTGTGCCAGTCTCTGAACATGGCCCCAAGACACGCATGCATAGTGCCGAGGAGTGGCTGGCCATGGCCCCCGTTATTAAGAAGCTCTACGTCGAGGAGCATCGCAAGTTGAACGATGTCATGGTCATAATGGAGCGGCAATATGGATTCAAGGCCACGTGGGTTTGACCAAGAAGAGAATATGTTCGACATGTACAATTTCGTGACTGACTGTGGTACCCGAGTATCAGTGAGCAGATGTATAAGAAAAGGTTCACGGCGTGGGGGCTATCCAAGAATAGGAAGCGTGTGCCTCGTGCTGCGACAGGACCTGATGGGTTAAAGGTGCAGCAATATAACCGCACAGGTCTCATGCGCACGACTGCTCCCGGCGAGTACTTCCTCACACTGGACAAGGAGTTGTTAGGCCACTATCCTGCCGAGACCGCCCTCTATAGCGTCGCGGCCTGGGCAAACGGAAACTTTGATGGCACACACTGGTTGCAGACCAATAAACAGCTGAGCCTCTGGTCAGCATCTGCAAACGGCCCGGCCACGTATCCCAGCACACAAATGTTCCAAGATATTGCCCTATCTCAGGCCTTGTTGGAGCGCCGGCAGGGTCGACTGGCTGGACTCGCCGTCCGCAAGGCGTTTTGGCAGCTCGAAGAGGTCATCAAGATTGGCGACCCGGCACTGCTGAGAAACCTGGTGGATATCGTCTTCCAAATGATCCAAATGAAACATGATACTCTGCTACGAATGCTGCTATCTCAGCTGACGAGCCTTGCTAATCACCATCTTCCATCGCTCCACCCGCTGGTCCAGTTCTTTCGGCAAATTGACAAAAGCAACAACGATCTTGCTATTCTGATCAAAATGGCATTCCGATGCTTTGTGGAGAACTTTCACCAGCGCATGAATGATAACTTCTATTGGATGTACGACAACTGGGTCTGGGACTCGAGCATCAGAATCATCGACTCGGACCCCGAAGGAGACTACAAGCGCATCATGGAAGCATTTCAAGCCCTTGCTCTAAACACCGAGGCCGTCGAGTCTTCCCAGGTGTTGAGATCACACCTTGGCTTTCTCACCAAAACGAGACTGATGAGAAGCGACGGCTTTGAAAAGACGTCGGCCACTGACGTTTTGAAAATCCTCAATCAAGAGGAAGACGAGCTGGATGCGGCAGCAATACCCAAAGACCCGAGAGTGCATGTGTACATGCGCACTGCTGCAATCAAACGCGCCATTGACAAGCAGGACTGGGACAAGGTCAGTGAAACCATGCAATCTAATATTAAACGCTTGGAGATGATATATGGGTTCGAAAGTCGGGAAGTGATTCGAGAACTCTGGTCATTGGAAAAGGTCATGAGGAAAGCTGGCAACGTGGAAGAAGCAGACAAGATTGAAAAGGATGCTCTGAGGCGGATCGGCGTATACTTGTCTGAAGTCCCAGGGTATATGCAATAGTCAACTTATAATCATGATTTAAAAAAGTAGGCAGAGCAATGGGTATATAGTACCTTGTGTATATACCCATGTAGCTTTGGGTATATACCGGGCTCCCAGTCACGGAGGCGTCTGTTTGATTGATACAATGGCGCTGGCGAGACGCTTATAATAATGAATATCACAACGCAAAATTACTCGCGATCCATTGAAATGGCATGTTTCCTCCGGCTTCATTCCACCAGAACTGAATCATCTTCTGTCCATCTGCGGACCATGTACATAAGGAATACCCGACATGCGTACCTAGGCTTTCGCGGGCCGGAGCTTTGGTGGGGTTTCCGTCAAAGTTGAACATTCGGAGCCCGAACAGGTACATTATGGACGGTACAGTACCACGGAAATAAACGATATTAAGCACATGTTGTACTGACGGATAGTGACTGCTTACATTATTTTTCGTTGTTGCGGGCAGTCAGCAAACTGTGGCGGAGGTTTTGGTCCTTGTGGCTCAACTGTTTTTGAGCTGAGATGAGCTGAACTCTAGCTGAATCGTCACTTCTAGGTTTTAGTGATCTGCGTACTAAAAGTTACACCTCACGGGTGGGCAGGAGCTAAGACGCGTCATTGTGAGCGGAACGGCACGATCAGCTTTCCTGTCATCAACGTTTCAATTATTCCTTCATCCACCTAGGCCAAAGGACGTCGCTTGTCTTGACATGCAATAATTTTGTCTAATTTGAACACCCTCTACCCTACTTGTTCTTCTCTTCCTTGTCGGCTTGTGGATTCTGCAGCTCCTAGGTATTTGACAAGGATTCCTCCTACAAACGACCCCGCGAAAGCTCTCAAAGGTGAACTACTACTGCAGCTAGGAGACATGGCAGTGAACGGCGAACCTCAATCTCAGTCTCGCGCCAGTCGCGCCTATTCCTTTGGCCAGCGTCAGGTCGATCGCGTAATCAGTCCACAGAGCCGAGAGAGGTCCTACGATGCGGTGAACCAGTTTGCTACAACCAGGCCCATTCTATTCGTAGGTATATCCCTGCTCGCCGTACCACCGATTCGGGAGCTTTCCCCCCAGCGTCTCGAGAGCGCCTGCTAATCTGCTTGTACGTTTCCAGGCCTTTATTGTCTCGCAGATACTCTTTTCCACTCTGCCTCTCGCCCTCTTCATCTCCTTCTCGCTCTCGACCGCCGCCTTTGCCATTGCCTCCGCGACCCTCTTCTCCGTCTTCTGGATTGGCGTCGGCCTTTTGGTTCTTTGCCCGATTCTGTTCATCACCTCGGGCATCGCCATCCTTGTTTGGGCATGGGCTATCGTGACATTTCTCGTGGGCCGTAAAGTCTACCAGATGCTCCCGGTCAGCATGCAGGGCGACATGCAGGTCAAGATGCCCAATGGCAAAAAGGTCATCTTCCAAAAGGAGCGAAGCAACGATTCCAACGGCCTAGGCTTTGATAACATCGACATCAAGGAGGAGATTGCGGAGGTCAAGGAGTAGGTTCTTGGCGAGGTCATGTTGGTCTTGTTCAAGATGGGAATGTTTCTCATACAAGAAGGAGCAAAAGGCTGGCTTTGGAGATGGCACTGGTGGTAATAGTTACCTAACACGACTGATTCTGAACCGCAGATTTGATAATTAGACATGGCGAGCATGGCGTTGAAAAAGTCGGGCACGAGGAAATCTTTACTGAAAGAGTTTGGACTGACGTTCAATGCAGGTAATAAGCTGTACACTAAAGAGGCAAAAAGAATCCATTCATATACGGCATGGGTATAGTCCCACGCGAGTCTTGGCATCAAGGTGTCCACCATAAAGCAAGAGACCGATTCTGCCTTGGACTAGATCTGTACTTTCTTCTCAGTCGTGGTTGATGCATATGACGCCTTGTCCTCGTCTACTTTCATCTGCCTGAGATCAATGGTCGAATTTGACCAAGCCCTGGCCAGTCTGAACGTCTTTGGAAACCAGCTGGGCTCTTCACCGGTTGTAATCATATGGACAAGCGCCTCGGCACTGCGGAATGCCATGGCCATGCCATGCCCATTCATGCCAACTGACATCCACAGTCCCTTCTGGCCAGGAGCCTCTCCAACAAGCGGATACGTATCAGGTGTATAGCATGTAATGCCGGACCAGTCCCTCATATGGGCACCTTCCTCTCCCCAAGCCTCACTGCCAAAATAATTGGCGGCGGCGTGCCGGAGGTACTCTGCAATCTTTGGGTTGACCTTGGAGTCATCAGTGACCCCTTTCTCCCTGGACGGTGAGAGGAAACGACCTCCTCCGTAGAGAATATCGCCAGCGCCGCGAAGATGAGGGGCACGAGTATGGAAGTAGTCACCGGAATGCGCATCATTCAAGCAAATATTCATGTGCATGGCTGGGTTGTCTGCGACCTTGCTTCCTGGTCGAATGGCCGTCACTTGACTCCGGCTGGGCCACATGAAGCCCGTCCGAGCCAAACCAATATGCAGGCTGTTGGTGAAAGCATTGGTGGCCAGAATAACTTGTTTGGTCTTGACATCACCACGACTCGTCTTGACTGTCCATGTAGAGGCAAGGTCGTCGCGTCGTGGCGATTCGATAATCTCGTGCACGGGGGTGTTTGTCTGCAAGTTGAGACCTTTGGCCAGACTGAGCTCCAACATCTTACACACGAGCAAATATGGGTTCTGCGTGTGAGCTGGGTAAGTCACGGCGCCGACGACATTGGGAATACCGACGCGTCGACTGGCCGCCTCGCCTTCAAACACCTCCTTCAACCCGGTGGGCGCGTCGTCCGGTCTCCGCTGTTGCACCTCTCGGCGAAGCTCCAAGACGGCCTTGATCTCGGCCCACGCCGCCTCCGTCAGGTACACGTCGGCCGTGTCGAGGTCCTCAAAGTCGCAGTCGACCTGGTGCTCGCGGACAAAAGCGGCCACGTCTGCTACATTTTGTTCCTCGAGTCGCGCAAACTTGAGCGCCTCGTCCTCGCCAAACGCCTGGGCGTAGCGCTGGTAGTTGAGCCACCAGCCGGCGCGGCAGAGCCCGCCGTTGCGGCCCGAGGCGCCCGAGGCCGCGGTCCGGGCTTCGAGCATGAGGATGGATGCAGAAGGGTCGCGGGCGTACAGCTTGTACGCTGCGGCGGCGCCCGTGATGCCGGAGCCGATAATGACGTAGTCGAGTGCATCGGATGGAAGCTCCGGTGTGGTCCGGTGCTCGGCGATCCGGTGAGGTGGGATTTGCCAGTATGAAGTGGTGGGATTTGGGACTGGGAGGCCCGGGTGCAAGTTGCCGCCGCCCATTTCTTTTTTCTTTTTTGTGTTTTAGTCTGTTGGCAAACTATAGATTGTGACAGTTCGTTATCCGGCAATCCATTGAGAATATTGGAAAACACTGAAAGAGATACTTTCATGATTATATAAAAGTCATGATCCAGGCATCAATATAGCTGCGGACAAAAGCTCCGGAGTTGAGGACCTATAGCATGAGTATTCAACGCAATCTATCCCTTTCCGGCGTGGCGCGAATGCTTTTGGGAGCACATTTATTCACGTCTTCATGTCGCATGCATATATGTCAGCAAATGCCACGTCATGGTTGATGGTATCAAAAACATCTTGCAGCCCCTTCGCTAATATCATTGGTCAAATGGTTATGACCTTGCAGGCCACTACATACCGACACATTGTACGTTTGGTGATGAGGGCCCGTCGGTTAGATCATATCATATCATGTTTGGTTCAATCTTATTCTCCCGCATTGTGAGACTGAAAAAAGAAAACGAAAAACAAATCTCTACCCATACTCTCTGCCTGATTAGTATCCTTTGGTGCTTGACAACTATGACGCTATAGGCGTCGATTAAGACAGAATCCTAGTATTGAATTATACAAATTAGGCAGCAGGAGACACTGCCATGCTCATGGTATCATTAATGGTTGTCGATTACGCGGCACATTTTGACAGTTGATTACGGTTTGTGGCACAAGAGGAGTTCAACGATATTTTTTCTTCGGAGCTTTTTGAAGACTTCGAGACCAAACTAAGACTGCGACAGAGCTGTCGAGATAGAGGTTGAGATGAAATCAGGTCCAGTGATTTACTAGCCAGGTGTTCCCATCTGCCACAACCCCTCGAGCCTAGATGTTGGTGTTGGAAAGATTAAATTACTCTTCTATGGCACTTCTAATTATCACGACATGTTACCAACTATCAGAGTTGGTGTCTTAATTATATACTCATCCAGACATATGCCCCGAGCCCCATGCCCAGAAAGATGACGGTGAGAATGCCGGCACCGGCCTTATCCGCGGTGGTGATCTCGGCTAGGGCCTCAAAGTGGCTGTCGAGGTCGGACCCGGCATTGGGGTCACCTTTACTCGTGCCGCCCGTGGTGTTGGTCAGGATGCCCGTCTCGGGCGTCGGCAGGAGACTGATGAGCGAGGCGAGGACGCTCATCTGCTGGCACGCCCCCGTCGTGCCGTCGTACGACCCAGACGACCATTTGAAGCCGCACATTCGGCCATTGGTTCCGCCGGTGCACTGGTCCACAGCCGACTGCGCCGACGACTTGAGGATTGGGGTTATTTGTTCTGCCGTGTACGAGGCCAGGTAGGCTGTCGATTGTAGCCACCTGTGCAAGAATCCCTTGAACGACAACATGTCGGTCGTGCAGGTCCCTCCAAACTCGCAAGCCGGCTCTACAGCTGTGCCGTTGGGAAAGAAGAATTCCAGAGTCCTGGGTAGGAGCAAATCAATTTTTTCCTTCCAAGTATCCGCCTCGGTCTACACTGGTCAGCAAGAAATGGCCCCTTCATGTTTTCTCTCTCTCGGTGTGCAAGTAGACTTACCATGTTGTACAGGTGGGCTAGTCCTTGGATCATCAGGGCGGCATTGTATGAGAACTGCGCCTTATTGATGTCTTTGCAGTCCTCCTCCTCATGGCCACCATCATAGATGTTGCCCTCGGCGTCAATGTAATCAACACCTACCAGCATATCGTACGTCTCGCCTACCACGTTGGCCAGCGTATCATTCTGGAAGTAACGGGCCAGACGGGCTCCAATGTTAAAGTAGCACGAGTTTGCAATGGTGTTGATATAATCCCAGCCATTGTTGTACTGAATCGCTTGCCACCGCAGCAAGCCCGAACAGCTCCCCGTGTACGTGCGTCGGCCTGCGTCGGTCTGTTCGTTGAACACAGCCTGGGCCAATGCGAGCCAATCCAAATCCGTATCCGCGGCCGGGTCAGTGAAGCCAGTCTCGGCGGCGACGAGAGTTGCCAGTGCCCAGAATGCTTGATCATCGTTGCCCATGGACGCCGACCAGTTCTTTGGCATGAAATCATGTTGTTCGCCCGACTGATGCACCAAGGCTTGCATGATTGTGTCGTCGTATGATTTGTCGTCGGTATAGTAGCGGTAATCCAGCAGAGTGCCCCCTAACAAGCACAGATGTGAGCCATCTCTAGAGACAATGACGTGGAAAACTGCCTACACATTGCGCCTCCAATCCACCAGTAGTAGTCGCCATCAGGCGGAGGTCCCGGCAAGATACCAGGTGTCATTCCCGGCTGGTCTCCCACGTAAAAAGACAGCAAGTCCTCGGCGACTTGCGAGGCAGCTTGTTTGATGGATGCTATAGTCGTCGCGGCAGGTTAGCGCAAACCATAAAAAAACCATACCCTCCTTGCGCGCGGGTGGGCGCAGTCAGTAGCGGAACATGCCTTCATCGTCTAGGTTGACCTCGAGCGCAGCCAAGACTGGAGTGGAAGCCAAGAATAGGCCCTTCAGCGCCCACGAGGTGAAGCGTCGCGCCATTACGAAAAACAAGCTACTCTTGTCATTAAAAGAAGGTAAGAAAAGATCAAGTGTCTTGCTCTGGGGTTGCGACACGCCGTATTGGGGAACGACGAATGGCGAGGTCAGGAAACACGACCATTCTTGAAGCAACAAAAAGCAAACCAGACATTTTAACGAGCGAGCGAAATGGACAATTCACCAGGCGCGCGCTGACAGGTCGGGCGTGGCGAAGCAGAACCGGAAGCACAGGGTACCTGAATGCCAAGAATGAAAGCGAGCCAGACAATCCCGCGATGTGCATATTTTAATCTAATCCCACACAGACAGGTGAGTTGGTGCTTGCCCGTTTCTCACATGATAAGATAGCGAAGGATGCAAAACCGGGGGTTTGGGCAGAAAAAGAGTGAGGGGAAACCCAATGGAATGCTGTCATTTCGTACGCCTGTGAAGGATTCACAAGTAATTGCTCCTACTACACAGCCATGTTTCGTGAGTGGACATGATGAATTGAAATGGGCCTACAACAACCCGAATCAAGTCATTGATCAGCTTGAATTCAAAAGGTTCTTTACGAGCTACCGCTACATGTCGGCTTTCTCTCTTCTCAACGCGCCGGCACTCCAACCAAGAACTGACCTTGAGCGCAACGCCGCCGGTTGCATTGCGCTCATTCCAAGGCCCCCGGAGTAGCGTTGGAAATAGCCTGGGCATTCCCCGTATAAGCTTAACCTTGTCCTTTAGACCCAGTCGATCCACTGTACAGGCTGTGAGGGGGTAGATCATCGCAGTGTCGGTACCGAATAATAGTACGTACACTAGTCCTAAAACTCCGAGAAGACCATTGTCTGTCGATTTACAGATTATTGTCAAGAAACCTTTTAATATAGAATAAATTGCTTTGACTTTGGAGGGACTATAATTCCAGAGAGGGTTATGCGTTCAGCCTCGTTATATCCCGCTTCCCAGATGAGAGTTCCAGGCCGTCCATACTAGCACCAGCGTGAGTGGTAGGTCAACAGAAAAGGGATAGCGCATTGCCCAGGGTAAGGCGTTCATCTTTGAGTCGTGATGATGTTGCTACACGCATGTGTCGTTGACCAAATTGTACAATCAGTCACATTCTAGTAGTATCATATCATTTGTAAGAGGGATAAGCATTGCAACATTACCTTGTATACATTGCATATTAGACTCTAACTTCTGAAAGCTAGATTGTGTTTTCGATGGTGATGATTAGAGTTGCAGAATATACTACACCAATTGTGACTATTCTGAGCCGATTCCTTCTCGATTCAGACCATACACAAAGTCCCTTGTTTTACTCCCACTGCAAAAGTCACAATGTCAAATATCCAAATATCAATACTATGTATCCCCCTGCTTCTATGGCTTTGTATAGACTGTCGATGCACATGGGTTTTAGTTCATGCACGTACTTTGAATTCTGCGTTCCCTGGCTAGTCGCAAATCCTTGATGCTATGACTAACAACAACCCACTTCTTGCGCTTCTCTCGCCAACATCATCAACCTCGTCGCCGACCACGACTGAGAATTGTCTTTAAACTATTATCTTTCCAAAAGTGAATTGTACATAACATGTAATTAGAAGTCGTTATTTCAACAGCAAGTCATCACGTGATGCCCCATGGCGCAATTGGCTAGCGCGTCAGACTGTTATTCCTTCTCAGGAACATGGAATCTGGAGGCTCTGAGTTCGACCCTCAGTGGGGCAGCAACATTTCTTTTTTCCAATTCTCCCTCATACATTGAGAATATTCTTTTTGCTGCGAACTGCGGCTCTTGACATACTTTGTATATGGTTGATGAGGTATGTCATGTCGATGCTGTGTAACTCGTACATTGTTTATATATTCTGGCGCTATCTCGGGAATCGCACAATGTCCCAAGAGTAATCAATCCATTGCGATGGGTGAGTTGCAATTGACACCAAATTTGCGCAATTCCTCTCAACTGTTCTACATAATTGAACTGACCTGGGGGAGATTTGCATGGTATGTCTCTAACCAACGACAACGACAAATCTTCTCGACAATCTTGAGACGAATTATATACGTCCATAACAAGGGCATGTACTCGGCTTGCCAAAACAGGACAATAGAAATATCAAACAGATATGGCCATGTCTGAATGTTACTGTCGTTTACATGTGTCTCCGCTATCAAAAGGTCCTTGATCTGTTCTAGCCGGCGAGTCATGAAAGAAACAGAACCATTGAATGAGATCATCGCGGGAACATCAGTTTCGAATTCCCGAAAATTCAACCAGCCGCTAAACGCAAAGAAAAGGGTCCCCACAAGGCGTCAATCAAATCATCAGACAGACACACCGCCGTCGCTCTCGGGCTTGAACGCCCTTCTGCATCAACAAACTCTCTTTTGTCCTTGTATATACTGTACCTCCATTTCCACTCCGGGATGGACCTCCTCAAACTAGAGCCAAACACCATGGGCCGTGAAAAGAAAAAGGATTGTGAAGCGCCGTTGCCAGCTTGCCCACCTCTGCCGCTGGAAGTCTGGATTGACATCCTCGGGTACCTCACTGACAAGGCACATCTCCCAACCTCCTGGCAATCCTGCCGCCGCGTCAATCGACTACTCAAGACGGCGGCCGAAAAGGCCTACCTGTACGGGCGTATCCCAAAGTGCAAAGTCCACCTGCAAATCGGGCACCGAAGGATACCGCCCCGGCAGGGCAACTTTGTCGAGCGCCACCGGAGCGTCTCCGTGCCCCTCCGGTTTGACAAGATGTCCCCAGACGGGCAGCGGGTGTACTTTTGCGACCCGGACATGTCGCCGCCGCCGCACCACCGGGGGGACCTGGACGACTTTGCGGGCGATGCCCGCGTCGTGGCCGAGTGCCGGCGCAGCGGCTCCATGGCGCTGGCGATTGGGCGCCAGGCCCATGGCATCAGCACTTATGAACCGATGCTGAACATCCCCGAGGGAGAGATACCCGGGATCGCAATGGAAATCGATTACGAAAGACGCATAGTCTCGTATCTGTGGAAGCCGCTCCTCAGCACGTTTCTTTGCAATGCCCACGACGAAAGTCCGTACGTATTCTATGGTAAACATGGCAAGCAGATTCCTGGACGTGTTATACGAGGTATATAAACAGCGTTGAAAGCTTTCTTCTGGAGGGATTGGGGGGAGCGTTTCTTTTCTTACCAGTGATACCCCGGGATCTACATTGGCCATAGCATGATTTGCATTGGGAGGCGTACATTGGAGACTGGTTACAATATAGACATGTGCACACTCCTAGACATTTTAGATTTTTAGAAACTCAAGCTTCGGCAAAGCTCTACAGAGCCGATCTACATTCAATATATGTTCTTGGATTGAAAGCATGACGAAATTGCCCAACAAAACCAAGTACATGCAAATTACCTACCTAGATATATAGCAGAAGCAAAGGACACATTATTGTGCCGGAGGTACAAGTTACTGACGCGACCAGCACATCAGAAAGTCGTCCCTCCGAACTGTTCAATCAAATCATACCAACTCTTGTTTTCACGCAACCTGGTGGCACACGGGGCCACGAACCTCTTGTCGCAAAGACATCTGCTATGATGCACCTTGCTGAGACCCAAACAGCGTGGCGTCTTCTCGTAGATACATGTCTTGTCATCCACAAACCCGAGCGGCTGAAGATTGGAATGCTCATAGCATTTCTTGGAATCGTCGGGCTTTGCAGACTCTCTGCTGGATTGGAAATTCCTCGGCCTCGAGGCAATTTCATTGGGAGATGGAACAGCTTTTTTGCCGCCCTCGGGGCCATTGTCAGGCCTTGGTAGATCCTCGCTGAAACGGACTTTCCTTGGCTTTGAGACGATTTTCTTCGCAGGCGTCTTTATCAAGGGGGCAGCCTCATTCTCACCTGTAGGGACATTATTCTTACCTGCCAGTGCCATGGTCAAGAGACTCTTCATACGACCATCCTTCTTCATGACCGTCTCTTTGTGAAACGAAACCTGGACGTCTTTGCCCGTGAAAAACTCATCGTCGTCGGACTCGTTAATGGTCGTGGAATCATAGGAACTTGCCCAGTCGCTATCATCAACCAACGTCTCTTTCGAGCCATGAGCCAGATCCAGCATAAAGATTCTTTCCTCGGATGCTGGGAAGCGTACTGGTAGAGAGCCCATGGTGCAAAAGATGACTCCTGCTGGCTTGCAAAAGACAACGAGTATAACCAGGATTTACTTGGTCCACCAAACAAGACAAGCTATAACCCCGGCATTTATACTATCTGAAACAATGACCTTTATGCGTATGATGGACAAAGATATTGTTATTTAATCGTTTGTCGTGGAAACGCAAGACCACTTTGACATGGCGGCATTGTCTATGTAGAGAGCAATCCTTTCAAGACTGAATTTTCGCATAATCATTCAACGTACTGATGAACGCCTGAAATCAAAATGTAGTAATACACCCTATGTCTAGATGAGACCAAGAGTTCACGCGCAGTCCCCGAGTATTCCTCATTGGGAGTGAATATCATGCCCATTCCAGTCGAGAGCACCGACTTCAACCTATTGAACTCCTAAAAAATCATGCCAATTACGTGTTTTTTTCCTCTTCACAATTCCAGGAAATTAGACAGTCCCGCTAATGCTCAGTTCTCTAATTTCCTGCAGAACTTGCTCCACCCGTCCATCGAGTTGGCCATTGGCGTACTGGTCTCTCGTGTCAGCGTCGAGATACTGCTGTACTTGTGCCATTCGACTGTAGGCTTCGGCACAGAATCTCAACTGGATCTTGACGAGAGCCTCGAAGCTGGGGTCAAGATATGGCACTCTCAGGTCAATCAGTTGTGGGAGTTCGGACGAGAGTTGTTCATTCAGCTGTTCGTAGGCGGCTCGGGCAATTTCCATCTCCTTCTCCGTACGAGGGAGCTTGGTTACGTCCTTGTCGGGCTTCTCGGCCAACTTCTTGACCTTGGCACGCAGCGCATCGTAATCCAGTAGTTTGTGGCCGCGTTTCTTGATGCCTGTTACGAGCTTTAATCAGCATTTCTGCCTTGTAGGACTCAAGTAGGCAGTGCAAACTTACACTCATTCACGTCCGGAAAGTATGCGCAGAATCGATTTATCGGCTCGAGGACGGTGGTTCTAGATGAGGGTTAGACTTTTCTTGCACGAGAGCTGCGATCATGTCAAGCAATACCTGTAGGGTCCGTCCAGCGCCTTGATAGTCTCGGCATCGAGATCCTCCACTGCCTGCTTGTAGCTCCTGCTCACACCGTCCTTTGCGCCTGCATCTCCATAGAATGCGTCAATGGTTTCGGCGATACGCATCTGCGAGGCAGTCATGGCTCTGAGGGAGTCGAGATATCCTTTGGCTTCCTTCTGCAGGCGAAGCGAGGCAGCCTCCATTGTTCGGAATCGGCGCTCTTCCACCTCGTAGTCGCGGTCGTTTGTCTTTTCGACATGGCCCGTCTTCATCATAACCTGCGTCGTTGCGCGGTTGACATTCTTTTTGAAGCCTACGTTGTAAAATTCCGAGTCAGTTTACTGAAACATTTACACCCCAGTCGTGATTTCAAAGGCCACATAAATGGACGTACCTGCCCACGACATGTTTGCTGTGGTTGTATAGAGATTGGCCGGATTCGGGGGTTACGTTTGTGGCCAGGGAGTAATTCGCAAAGATTGGGTATCGTCGGAAAGCGTCAGGAATTCAGAGCGCTAAGCAAGAGGAACGCAAGAGAGTAATGTCGTAGAAAGCGCTGAGCAGTGTCGTCGCAAAAGGTCGTCGGCGGGACAGATGAGCGAAAATCAAGGGTTGCCTGATGCTTCAATCGTAATGCAAGTTTGGTCCGGTTCTTGGGCTGCGCTTCCTTTGGTGGGCTGTGAACATTCGAAGGGGGTGGGGCTCCATCAGTTACGTACACATGCTGCTCAGGCAAGTTTCCCGTGGCTGAGTAACAGCAGCCCAAAAGCCGATCACCCGAGTGTCCGGACCCTGGAGCGCTAAGAAGGCCACTAAGTCGGCAACGACGTCAGCGCTGGTAAAATCTTGTGCCGCACCTAGGCTTTCTATTGTAGCCAAAATCTTTCAGCCGACATGGTGCTGCAGGTGAACAAGCCCCGACGCATCTGTCAAGCACGATTTGAATACAAGCAGGATTCCTTCAACTCATGATAATCACGCACATGGGCTTAATTTGAAGTGGATTGCAACTCGACAACTTGAGGCGGCATGCCCCGTTACTGTAGAGTGCTTATTAGGGGCCTGCCGGTAGTACCGAGTACAAATTATAGTGCAGAGTACCTGGGTACCAGAGCGCGACGCGCACCCCAATTTGTAGCTGAAATTTCTGAATTGAAACCATTTACGAAATATTGAACTTCAATATCAGAAAATTTATTCTAGGCTCGGAAACACCAGATCATCCCAATGGCGCCGCCACGTTTTCTTATTTGTTCCCTTGGCAATCCTCTACCTGCTTACAACTCACTGCATTCTGCTGGCCACTTTGCGCTTCAATCCTTTCAGAGATTCTTGGCACCTACGCAGCCACCATGGACGCAAGCCAAGCGCGGTGGTCTTGAATGTTTAGAATCCCACAGCGCATCTTACAGTTTGATGCAGAGTCCGACGCTCATGAACTCCTCCGGGCCATGGGTAGCCAACGTCTGGCAGGAAATGTTGAAGAAGGAAGGGCTGGAGACGCGTGACCTCGGCTTGGTCGTAGTATACGATGAGCTGGAAGACCCTCTGGGCTATACTCGACTCCGGTCATGGAACACCAGTCACCGCGGTCACAATGGCCTCAAGAGCACCAAGGCTCAATTGAAGAAAGAAAAATACCCCGGAGCGAGATGGTTTCGCATTTCTATTGGAATCGACAGACCGTCTAGCAGGGAGCGCAACGTGGTTGCCGATTATGTCTCGAGAAAGATGACAGACGAGCAGCGAGAGATCATTCAAGACAACACAGGTCCTCGGATATCGGCCTGCCTTGGAAAGCTACAAGAGGGTTGGAAACATTGAGAAAGACGTGGCAGTTCTCCAACATGATCAGTGCCCGTCGAAGAGCTTCGAGAGACACGATCCAAAGCTATATCAACCTCAAATTTTCGCAAACAGCAAGATGTATTTCGCACACCGCCCTATTTTACATCGTTGACGCCAACCAGCAAGCTCGAGCAGTATCATCTCGGTCTCTGCCTGCTGCATTACGGTCAAATTGTGGTATATCCAGGTTCACCAAAGCCCCAACGCATCGGTCGCAAGGTACATCGTATATGGGTGCGACGTATATGGCTATGAATTTTTTAATTGCCCTTCAGAGCGGCCGTCCTCTCTTCGACGCTAACACCATGAGCCAGCGGGCCATCATCAATGACCGTAGCCCGGCGCACGTCACGGGCTGTCATGGAAGTAGTGTAGGGGTTCGCCCTGTGCATTGATTGCCTGCGCCAAGATCAGCAAGATGACGATGGTAGCAGAAGTAAGGACCCTTGTGCTTACCTGTTGTCCCACCAAACCATGTCTCCTCCTTCCAGCCATTCCATGCTGAAAACGTACTGCAGTTGCCCGTCAATTGCTGCCTTTGTGCTTGGACTTGTTGGAAGATTACCCACCTTTGGTTGTGTGCAGTGATCCATGAGCTCCCAGATCAGTTTCTGGCTTTCCTCGAGGGAGCGCCCCACGATCAATTTGGCATGCGCAGCTAGATATAACGTCTTCTGGCCGTTCGGCGCAGTTTGCACCAGTCGATGGTACGCAGGTGGCTTCGAGGCCAGTTCGTGGGGTAAAGGATTACTAAATGTCTCTGGCGCTGCCAATTTTCTCGAATGCCACAGGTCATGTTCGACGATAAGTCCTTCGAGTTCGTCCTTCTTGGACTGTGGGAGGTCGGCATACGCTCGCCGCATGTCGGCAAAGTGCGTCCAGGAACCGCCCTTGACTGGATTGCCGTGAGAGAGGAGGAGCGAGTATTTTGATCGTTGTTGGTGATAAGACGAGTCTGTATGCCATAGCGCATTGCCGAGACTATGTTGCCATCTCCGCTGATCTGGTTGGACCAGCGTGCCATCCAAGTTGATGCTGGTCCGTGTCAGGTTGCGTCTTTGCAGCTTAAAATAGACATGAGAAGGGAAACACCTACTTTCCTACGTCCCAGAGGAACGGCTCCCCAATGCGATCATTCTCTCTGCCATAAAAGAAAGGGTTGATTTCTTGCTCTCCTAGTTGTTGAGAAAAGGCAATGTGTCTTTCATTGTCGAGGCCGGTTTTGCGAAAGATGAGGACAGCATAGCGATCCTGCACTCTTACGAGCTGTATGCGTTATTGAGTACTACAGCCCTGGTCGTTTGGAAGCGGTGCACTGTACCTGGTCCACCGTATCTTTCGACAGTGGCTGGCTCCAATCAACTCCCGATACTTCAGCCCCAAAGACCGAGTTGTCGGATACCAAGACCGGCTTAATGACGAGATGGCCATCCTTGACTTCAGGTGCGCCTCGTAGCCGCAGCGTACCTGACTCGGTCGCGGGGCACGTGTTTTCGTAGGTTCTGGTGAGGCTAGCCAAAGACATTGCAGCAGCGGTCATGGTCACGATTGATCGATAAGCTCTTGTCGTCTGTGAACTGAGGCTTGGATCCCGGACACTTATCTATTCGGCTTTTGCGTGGCTGAAAGTGCCTATAGCAAGTTTTGTGGCCCCCAAAAAAACCCGACGCCGGGGCTTCCTATACACAGGACAAGCGAGCGGCACGACTGCCGAGCGGGCCGATGGAGGGACGGACCGGCGGCCGACGCCGAAAGATGCAGCCGACACGTAGTTTACACTAGCACGACGATTACACATTTCTTTGCTTCTCACGGTAACGAATAACAAGATCATCTCGGATTGTTAGTCTCTCACATTGTCAAATCGTTTGGTCTGCATCTCATCACCATGTCTAACCAGGTCATCATCACCGCTGGTCCCTACCAGTTCCTGGCCGTCTTTGAATCCGATGCTCCGAAGACGGTTCAGATGTTTCGGGACTTGATGCCGTACCGACAACAGCTGATTCACGTACGATGGAGCGGCGAGGGTCTCTGGGTGCCGCTCGGAGAAAAGGATTTCGGATTATCCTTTGAGAATCACACGTCACACCCCTCTTCGGGACAAATCTTGCTGTATCCCGGCGGTTACTCGGAGACGGAATTATTATTCTGCTACGGCGGCGTCTCGTTTGCCAGCAAAATGGGCCCCTTGGCCGCCAATCATTTCCTGACCATTGTCGAGGGCAACGAGAATCTCAGGGCACTAGGAGAGTTGGTGCTATGGAAAGGCGCGCAGAATGTTTTGTTTGAGCTTGCAGATGACAAGAAGTACGTCACCTCTCATCAATTCCTCTTATTGCATTGACTTATTTCAATCATAGAATCAGCGAGTTCCGTAAAGCTCGTGAAGCACCCTCTCGAGCCAAACTATAAAAATGAGGAGGTTTCGTCCATCTATCACAGATCACCGTGGACCCCAGCTGTCGGCAAAATTCGACGATGGCTGCATAAAATCGTCTTCATAGACGCTGGGCCACTCGTACACGGTGTCGTCCATCAGATCAAACAGCGACTGAATGGCGGGATCCAGCGTGTCCTGGGCAATCGGCGCAGCCTGGCTGCTGCTCTCGTCATCCAGCACAATCGAGGCGGCGTCGCGGATAACGGCCTCGTAGCCGCCGCCCGACCGGAACTCGGGGCCTTTGGATTCGCATTCAAAGATTTCAATGGCGAACTTGGTGAGGCGCGCCAAAAGAGAGTGCGATCGCGGTTTGGCGGGGGCGCGGGAGGCGGAGCTCTCGGCTGTGGGGATACTGAGGATGTGGAGGTCATCTAGGAAGAGAGAACAAAAAAGTTAGATTCGAAAACTATCTTTGGGCTTGAGTGGATGTAGTCTATTACCGTCAATGGTTCTTCTTATGTAGCAAAGAACTAAAAAGGTCAGGGCAAATGTAGAAGATATCCAAGTAGCGTCGACCGCATGGTGCAAACTCGCGCGCGCGGCCGGGTCAATGCTGAACTCGTCCGCGGGGTACGTGGTCAAGTTCTGGGAGCTCACGTGCCAAACGAAACTCGAAGCGCCCGTGGCCAGCGACAGGAGTATTTGCGAAGCCGCCGTGGTGCTGGTTTCGAGAAACCCGAGGGTCCACACGTGCAGAATGTCCGTCTGTGACCGCGTGGAAGAAGAGAGCACGGGCCGAAGGAGAGAGCTATTCAAGGACAGACGGTACCACTGTGTGCTGTCAGTGTCTTGCTACAGCATAGGAAGTGGTCAACGTACTCTCAAGGATGTAAAAGGCATTTGAATATGTTGCAGTGGCGTATGTCCTGGACGAACTGGTTAGTCCCGAATCTCTACAGATGCTTGATGTCGTCTTACTAAGTTTTGGAAGCCAGTGTCTGCCGAGGCTTGTTAGCAGCTATTCATTCCGTTGATCTCGTCAAGGAGAAAAGGAAAACAAACCTCTCCCATTCTTCCATTTCAATATTAACCTTTTTCAAAATTGCCACGCTAGGCGGCCGACCAGATGATCCGACGTCTGTGGCCTTGAGCCGTTGCACCATGCATGTCAGCTCAATAAGGGCGCCATATCGAACGTCACCCGGGTCCTGGGCCGTGCGATGTAGATAAAAGTCCTGCACGACTCTTGCCGCCGGCAAGGGATCGACCGACGACGGAAGCCCCGAGGTGAGAGTGAGACTAGAGTCATAGGTGATTAGATTCAGCCAGGTCCGCATCCTGGCAATATCGTCCTTGGTGACGGCAACCTTGGCCGCGCCGCGGAAAGGGGCCAGCGCCAGTCGTTCGAGGTTGATGAAGCTAGCATATCGCAGTGCCAGACCAAAGACGGCCCAGGCGCTCATGTCGTTGTAGCGAGTCTTGATCTCGGTCCTCTGCTGCTGCGACAAGCCGTGCTCCGAGGGCGTAGAAGACAGGTTGTCTTTGCGGACACAGGGCATCCACTGAAGGTAAATCATGAGGGCTTGGATCGTGGCCACGCTGGCGTCGGATGGAGTTGGGGACAAGAGAAGCCGGGATATCGTCTTATCCAACAGATCTATTATCTCAAAATACCTGGGGTGCACGGAGCCGCCATGCCAGAAACGCGTTCCCACGGCTACAATGGCGAGAAAGAGTGCAGGACTTGATTGTCGAAGACTCATCCCGCTGTACCGAAGTCCCGTATCTAATACTGGTGCCCATGGGTGGCAATGGTCAATGTAACTGTGAGAGTTAGTTCGTCGTGTTTTAAAAACAGTACAAGACCTCATCGATTATGCCTACGTGTGCAAAGCATCTTGTGCTTCTTGAAAACTCAACAGGCGACAAGAAATGGGATCAAATGGTGAAAAGGCATTTTCTTGGTCACTATCGAGTGCCCCCAAGGACCTGAGAGTCGCGATTGGTGATACAAGTTCAAGACTGTTGATGTCATATCTCGAAGCTTGTGGTTCCGTCGTCCGGTCTGACTGAACCGACGGAGCGGCCGGATCTTTGATACCACTTACAGGCTCCTCGGTATTTCTAAAGGATTGTCAGATTCATATATCGACATTATCGAATAACTGTATAACTTACTTGCTGTCGCGTTCACTTGCGGAAGACGCCTCGACATGTCCTAAACTGCGTTCATGCGATGACTGCGTCCTCGTATACAAGGATCCCTTTTCCAACTCAGCTATTCGTGCCTCGTGAGTATTGATTCTAGGCAGATTTGGTAAGCCAGTCCATCCACTGGGTATATACAAAGCTGCATGTCCAGATAGACACACAACTCATCATCACAAACTATACCTTCTTTGCAGTTCAATCACAATATGCGATAATTGCGACGGCCCTATATCCTCGGGTACCGTCGGCGGCCGATCTGTCTCAAACGAACAGGTAATGGCATGACGCATGCATCGCTGGCAAGGCGCTTGGGGACGGGCATTCACGGCGGGCGGAATACAGCGCTGCTTTCGAGCGCGGCACGTTATACAGGCCCGGTTGGCCCTGGCAACTCTTCGTTCAGCGGCCCTGCTAGCCTCTGTGCTGCTACTGCTGCTGCGTCTATAGCAAGTCAGTAGGTGTAGTGTAATTCGGCTTGTTGCCCGACGATCCCGCATCAGAGGGAAAAAAGGCTCTCACCTACACTTCTGGAGTAGTGTCCATGGCCCGGAAAATATCGTACCATTGGGCTTGGAGGGGTGGGAAAAAAGGGCACGTAATTGATGTTGCAAATCGAGACGACAAGCACCAGGGCGCCCAACAAAGGACGCGGCAGGAAATCGGATTCGACCCGATTGATTACCCCCCAAGGGTCCAGCCAAGATACGGGTGGGGCTAGGGGATGGGCTTTGACTCTTTGAGGTCGCAGTGACTAAAGATAGCAGATAGCTTACAGACAAATCGGGGTATTTCTTGTCTGGGGCTAAGTCAGAAGCTTGAATGGATGCCAAGGTCGCCGAATATATACAGTTATGGCGTTTTGCTTCATGTCCGCCTCGTGTTAGGGCCGTTGGCTTGAGTTTGGACCGAGAGTGATTGTTAGATTATGTCAACTCTCAAATGGTCCCGACAGGTCAGATGTATCAAACACTTTATACCATTGTGTGGCCGGGAACGAAAATTTGATCTTATCCAGATACATTACAAAATCAATGTCATCGCTCTTATTCTTGAAATGTCTATACTTGTTCATGATCCACTGGTTTACATGCATCATCTTTCAAATATTGTCTGCGATACGGGCAAACAGACCCTTCTTGGGCGGCTCCGAAGGCAGAACCGCAGACGAGCCAGTCTTGAAATCCATATCCATGTAATCGATAAACTTGGACTTCTTGACAAACTTGTAACCAAAGAAGAGGACCACAAAGAAGGGGATGGGGAAATAAGTCGTGATGAAACTAGATGTATCGAACGTGCCCACTACAAACTCGATTAGTCAAGATTTCTTGGAAACAAAAATGTGAAAGTTTGACTTACGGAATGCAGTAAAACCACCAAAGATTAGTACAATCACGCACATGAATAGTCCATCTGTTTTTGGATATTAGCTGGTGGTCTAGGTGCAAGACATGATGTATACGTACAGTAACTCAAGTATGGCTGCCATGGAGCCTTGTATGCCAAAGTATTGCGATCGATACCCTGAGCCTTGAGGCCCTTTTGCCAGCGAATGGCTGTAAAGAAGATGCAAGACCAGGATATCATGCCGCAAATGGCCGTCATGTTGGCAAAGTACCCAAAGACTGTGCCGGCAGAACCCTTGGCACCAGCCATGAAGGAGAGCAGCGCAAAGACTGCGCCAATGGTGACTGCAACCCACGGCAGACCGTCTGATCGAACCTTGCCAATAAAGTTGGGGGCATGGCCGCGGGTGTAGAGACCATACAATGTTCGGGAGGATACAAACAGGTCAGCGCATCCGGCAGACCAGGCGCTCGTCAGGAGAACTGCATTGATGATCGAGGGTAGAACTGGAATACCGGCATTTTTGATGGCAATGACAAAGGGACTCTTGGCGGCAGTCGATCCGAGGTCCAACGAGGGGTCCGAAGGAGACACGAGCAGACCAATGAGGAAAGCGCTGCAGATGTAGAACAGGACAAGTCGGATCCAGACACCCTTGATAGCACTGGGAACAGCCTTTCGCGGGTTGGCCGTCTCGGCGGCTCCAATGGCAGTGATTTCGGATCCGATAAAGGCAAAAGCAGCACTAATGAGCACACTGAAAAATCCGAGAAACCGGCCCTTGGCTCCTGGTATCCCGTTAAGCTGTGTGAAGCCCCCGGTTTCGTCCCAGTAGTTAAAGCCGATAGCTTCATGGTTCGGACCGCCGCCAGCGGAGATGATGATACTGAGGATGATGAGGCCAACAATCGTAATCACCTTGAGGGAGCAAAACCAGAATTCCATCTCTCCATAGACGCGCGTGCCCGCATAGTTGACGGCATATACAATGATGAGGAATATGCCGATCCACAGAGCATTGTTGCAAACGGCCGAGGTGCAAGTCGAGTCGGTCTGCCCTGCCGGCGTCCAATACGACACGAGGACGGCCGCGGCGGAGATCTCGGCGGGCAGGACGACAATGTAGTTGTACCAGAAGAGCCAGCCCATGGCGAATCCCATCTCTGGGGAGACGAAACGGCCGGCGAGAGCAAACTGGCCACCAGCCAGGGGAAACTCGGCAATCATTTCTCCTAGGGCCACCATGACGGCGAACAGTAGCGAGGCCATGATGCAGTAGGAGATGAAGAGACCGGCCGGACCGCCATTTTGCAAGTTTGATGCCGTGCCGAGAAAGAGACCAGTGCCAATGACTCCTCCAATTGCTATCATTTGCCTACGATTCGATCTTGTTAGACGCGAGTCTACTGCCATCATTGCATGGAACGACTTACAAATGACGCGGTCGAAGGCCACGCTGCATGGCATGATCCTTGACCTCTCCCACGGAGTCGTCACTCTGCACTTGATCTGCCGCAGCGACATTCTCACTGGAATATTTGGTGTCCTTCTCCATTTTTCAGCGAGTGAAAGATGGCTCTTTGAGAGACTGGATTAGAGGAATGAATCGGGCGAGTAAAGGTTCAATCAAACAGGGAGGGGATCAGCCTCATCATATATATACAACTTCATCTCCATTTGATAACTCCCCTGCCTCGTATGGGGAGAGATTCGATCCTTCGCAAATGCATGGGTCCCTACCGAGGTGCATATCAGCTTAGCCTTGATGTCACCCGTCAGGGTTCCAAAGCACTGGGCCGTCTGGTATTGGACGAGCTAGACCCAAGCCACGAATTCCACAACTACCGATAGCAAGGGGAGAGACATGGCACGGTTCATAATGGGGCGACACTGCAAGGCACAAGAGTCACCAACAAAAGAATACGGAAACCTGACAGGGTCAAGTGGCAGGGTAGATGATAAGTTGGAGATAAGCTTCGTGGCTTTTTCCTCAACTTGGCAAATCAGAGCTCCGTCTTGTATCAGTTGCCATTAGTACACGACTCATGCCACCCGTTACCCACATGCACATACAAAGATCAACAGGCACCGTAACACCAAGTGGGGAGCAAACGTGGGAGCACTAAGAGCTGACTCTCCAAGGGCCACAGATAAGCAGCAGCGGCTGATCGGGCGCGGAGCCGGGGCCAGTCCAGGTTGGGGCCCACGCTGTAGCGCCGCACTTCCCGAAGCCTATAGTGTGCAGGCTGAATCGACTCGTTCAAGCCACATACAAGGAGTTGACGATATAGAACCAAATGCAAATTTGATCTCGGTGCGTTCTCTGGCTTCACCAGCGCCGGTCGGTTTATTAGAGTCAAAGTCAAACAAAGCACCGACTATTCTAGAACTTGGCCATGGGCAGGACATTGAGACCTGGTGTTTACGGGCCTCTGCCTACATTTTTCACTGACAGTCAAGAAATTGATTATGTGAGCTATAAGAAACATCTATTGAGTATGCATCAAAGTCTCCTTCTAGAATATTTGACTGACACTAACCCGCTTTGTTCCCCTGGTAGATCTTGCCACCCTGGGAATCGGTACGTTGCTCGCCTATCTAGATGAGATGGCCTTGTCACGCCACTAACTCTGCAAACAGTACCGGTCTGCGCAGGCTCGCTGGGAGAAGCAGTTCATTTGGTCAGTCCAAGCCATACTGGCAATTATATTGATATGACTTTTATTGATACTTCCCACAGGACCCAGAAGAGAGAGTGGAACTGATCAAGTTCATCAGAAACACACTTGACGAGAATGGTCTCGCTGAAACTCCCATAGTAGCTGGCGTCGGCGGTTCCAGTACGAGGGAAACGATCAGATTAGCCACAGCGGCTGCACAAGCCGGGGCGTGCGTAGACCCTCTCTTTCATAAATCCTCCAGATCTGATTATACTAACCTGATCACTTTTAGAGACGCTGGTCTGGTTATATTACCTGCATATTATGCTGCAAGTTTGAATACAGACCACGAACAGATTATCCAGTACTATGTCGATATATGCAATGCATCTCCAGTAAGCTATAAACCCAGAAGAGACCATCGTTCTCAAAAGCTGAGCGCAGTAGATTCCCTTGTTTCTCTACAATTTTCCTGCAAACTCGGCGGGCTTGGACATGTCATCGGCCATAATCGAAGCGGTTATTCTGCAAACTTCAAACTTGTGTGGCGTCAAGTTGACGTAAGTTCGTTTCTCTTCAAATGGTATCTGCATCATATATTGACCAGTCTATAGATGCGGAGGTAGCATTGCCAAGCTCGTCCGCCTCAAGGCCACCATTGACTCGACTCCATCGATCAATTCGTCGCGGCCGTATCCCTTTTTGCTCCTCGACGGACTCATCGCGGATCTGACCCCTTGGATGCAGTGCGGAGGGCACGGCACCGTCAGCGGCATCCCCAACTTTGCCCCTGCAGCCTCCATGAGGCTGTGGGCTTTGCTGAACAAGGCTAGCTTGAGCCCGGATGAGCAGCGCGAGGCAAGTCGGATACAGGCAATCTTGTCCAACGCAGACGTTGCGGCCGTGCCTGCAGGAGTGCGCGGAATGAGTGAGTGCCCCTCGTAGTCTTTAATCGTGTTTTAGCAAGCTGACGTCAGTTCTAGAGTACGTTTTGAACAAGCGTCATGGATATGGAATTTCTCCCAGACGACCAATGCTGCCGTTGAAGAGCGAGGAGGGCGAGGGTCTCATGTCACAATTTGCGCAAATGTTTGAATTGGAGGCCGAATATGCCACTAGATAAGTCAAAGACAATATTTTGTAGCAATAAAAAGTTGAAACAGGGCAACAAAGGCCGAGTTCATGCATAATATCACCCGTTTGTATCTTTCATACACCATGGCATGGCCATTGTTTCCATTGTAGTCCCTTTCCGGTAGCCATCTACAGTCAGGTTGACAAAGATGTACGTTACAATACCCTTGTTTCAATGAAAGTCATGTCGGCTAGCACTTATGTGGAGCCATTCTCTATATAGGTAGAGTTATCATATCAAGTGGATGCGCGAATCATGAGGCACAACAACGCAGACCTGCTCATCCCTGACAAGCCCGGCGCCGTCGATCAAAAAAGTTGTGAGAGTACCACGAGTATTGGTAGGTAGGCACTGATCCTTCACAGCTTAGACTATGGCTGCCAGTCCTTCTCATGTCAACATGGCCGATGTCATGCTGTCGAGCAGTGTAGAGATGACTGGCCCTGCGGGTCAAGAAGCCAGCCAAATGACAGTCCTTTGCAATCAACCCAAGACAAAAGAGGTAGGTGAATCAGTAAAAGCTTCGGATTCCCCGTCTTCTAGTGGTCCATTTGATGCCAAGTCCTTTTACAGTACTCCAGGACTAGATTGGGACCCTGAAGAAGTAGAGCAGGTTGAAAAGCAACACCTTGACGCTGGCTTGGCTGGTTGCCAAACGGGTCCAGACTGTCTTGTCTGCGAAAAACAGCTCAGGTTTGAAGAAATGTATGGAATCTGTGATAGATGCCTCTCGATTGATTGAAGTATCTGGACCCCGAAGCCATATCATGCTGAGCCCGTTGGCCACTTCAATGTGCAGTCGCAACGCTCCCGCATCATTGACTCCTCGTTATAGTGTAAGTTTTGGTAAAGTGATTACTGCTCGGAAATAAATTGAGTCATAACCGAAATATCTAGTATTTATAATGCTACCTTGAGGGGGTAACAGTCCTAGGTCTGCTTGTGGAACACAAAGAGCGCTTCAAACACCATGACAGCGTATCGAGTCTGGAATTCGAGAATGCTTGAGTCTATTCTATACATCTAGCTCTTGTGATATTAATACATTCATTATTCTGTGAAATTACTCTTTCGCATCAAAGTGACCTCCTTTTCCTCACTCGGGGGATCATTGACGCTTTGTGCCAACGCCCTCGCCTTGGTCATTCCATCCTTGACCATATTGGCGATACCCCATACATCAAAAGTGACCGCAAGGGCTCTGTATCCCGACTTGATCATCATGGGAACCATGTCAGGCGTTTGTGCACCACTTTTGAGACGGTATTAGCATATTATCTCTCTCCTTTGAGGAAGTATCCGTGTGGAAATGACTTACCCAAAAAGCGGCAGATTGTTCTTGGCAGCTGCCGCGCCAAACTTGCCCATGGCCTCCATCAGACCGGGGTGCGGCGGACCGCCCAGCTTGAGGGGGATGCCGGCGTCGGCCATGAAGTCGCCGGGGCCAAACATGAGGCCCGAGATGCCCTCGCAGGCGGCAATCTCCTCGACATTCTCCACGCCCTTGACGCTCTCGATTTGCGGAATGAGCACAATGTGGCGGTTGGAACTCTGCATGTTGAACGGGTCACCGCTGTAGAGAGAAGCGTCCGAGATACCCGGTGTGAACGTCCAGGGGCTAAAGGAACGTTGACCAATGGGGGCTGGACAGATGGGTCAGTGGATAAATCAAGTGAAGCAAATTTCATGATTGTTCATACGGTAGTAGCACTCCTTGATAAAGTGTCTGACCTCGTCCGCGCTCTCAACGTGAGGAATAACAATGCCAGCAGCACCAGCGTCGAGTGCCGTGGACAGGCTGACCTCGTCGTGCTTCGGTACACGAACGACAACCATGGTCTTTCCTTCAGAGTGATGCTGTGCAGCGTGTATAGCACTTTTTTCGCCATGTTTGTTAGTGCTTTCATGACGACGAATTGTCTCAAATTGGATCCGGCTTACTCGTGCAAGGTTAATCTATCAAACATGCCATGCTCGACGTCTATCCAGATAAAGTCGGGTTTAGTCGATGCCATGACCTGGATTTTATCTGTGAGTACGATATGTCGCTGATGCTCATGGCCGATTAAACTTACCTTTGTGACAAAAACACTGGGGATTCCATGAGCGACACCAAGTAATGTTTTTGTTGGATCCTCTTGAGCTTGACGGAGCGCTTCTCTGAGGTTACCAGGGTATGTCAGCAAAGCAGCACGAAATGGTGCTTTGGCGTGCAGTTCAGGCTGCTCCAAGTATGGTTTGTCAGCCATTGTTGTAGTCTGTGATGGAAGCAAATAGATGTTTGTATATAGGAGGACAGAGTGTAGTTGGTGAAAGATTATAGAGAAGGTTTAAACTGCAAGAATGGATGATGATTGGGAAAGTTTCCACGGAGCCAACCGGACACTGGTCAAACCTTTATAGCCAGATCAGAAACCACAATTGTATCTCGGGACAACGTGGTTCGTCATGGAGCAGCCTCTCAAAGGTGTCAATATCGAGTCAAGTCGGTAGGGACGGATGCTAGGGCCTGATGAGAGCACTAACTACAACTTCTAATATCTAGTGCTTATTAGTCAGTAGTAGCTATACACAACCAGGTCGATCGTCACGTAACGTAAAGGGTCCCCAAGGGTTCATGATGGACTTGGCAGTCGCAGATTTCAACAGTCCGACGTGCCTGTCTAGTGACTGCATGCTCTTGCGATTTATCAGCCGTCATTCAAGAGAATCTGTCACTAGTGGCATGGCCGGACGGACTCGAGAAGAGGTCCGGAGACTATTCATGGTTAGTCTACGGCTACGGAGTTAGAGTTTCGAATGTAAAATCCGGAGAGACTACACCCAGAAACAAGATCCTATGGCGTTTCTTGACCCAGGATGCTGGTTTAGCACGCGAGATGACAAAGCAGATTGGGTATTCACGGGCAATACGTCAACTATCCTCAGCTAACCACGTACAAGGTGCCCTAGGACCACTGTCAGATGGGCCACATATGAAAAGGGGCACTGCCTAGTAGTCTGAACGAGTGCAAAGTATCATTGATCCGGCCGGTAATCCAGTCACTACACCTGCTGATTAATTCGTCAGGGTCCAACTGTGAATATATTATATACCTCAGGAATGGCTCATGGTCTTGGAAATGCTCAACTGTGTAAAAGTTATGGAGAATACGATAAACCAACTTGGCCATGTCGTTGATAAAAGATAGATATATCGAGAATTGAAATCTCTTTCTTCTCGACATTTTCCTAAAGCGACCATTGCAGTCCCGTCAGGAAGAAGCCGCCCTTGGCAGAGCCAATATTCGAAAAGGCCCTTGGAAAAGTAAGCCGTTTAGTAGTCCCGGGGGGATGAGCAAGTTCAAGTTTCAAGCCTGTGAGGCGCTTAAGCCTACAACAGACTTGTCACCACTACTGGGTAGCTCAACGATCCATCCGTCCTTTTTCCCACCACCCAGCGCAAACAAATACAGTTTGAAAAAAAAAGCGCCAAGGCAGCTCTTTTTGGAATCGAGCCGGGCGTGCTTTAATTTATGACTAAGCCACTAAAGTTCTTGACATTGAAAAAAGTGATGCTCGGATCTGCAAAGCAAAGTACTGATGAATTACTTTTGTTGCACTCGAATTGAAAAGATAAGCCTTGTTTTCTTCTTCTTTTTCCCGCTCTCTATCAAGATGTCACGACAAGGGATAATCGAGCCAATCATGTCGTGATTATCTAATGTATGCAAGGTGGTGCAACAAGCGAAATGGGCAATCAAAAATGGCGGCGTCTGACTGCCTGCCGCAAGCCCCGTCTGGATTGGGATGCTTTTTATCCGAACTGCGCCACACTACACTAAGGTGGGAGGAGATCAGAGACATAACGCGAAAAGCTGCAGAGAGAAACACGTCGCAAGGAGAGAT
The DNA here is from genome assembly GCF_000516985.1 of Pestalotiopsis fici W106-1. NCBI lineage: Eukaryota > Fungi > Ascomycota > Sordariomycetes > Amphisphaeriales > Sporocadaceae > Pestalotiopsis > Pestalotiopsis fici. The sequence goes on from NW_006917098.1 coordinate 1,594,998, forward strand.
TAATCACTTGTCTCGTATATCATCTTTTTTGCTCGTCGTTCTCTTCTCAGGCGTCATCTTTTGCTCGATTCGTACCTTTTAATTCTTTTTTCTTAAGGACACCCGACACACACACAAGTCCCTCACTCGTGGGCTTGTAACCAAGCACGCACCTTTTCAAAAAAGGGGGGTTTCGCTTACTGATTACCCTGCTGGCTTCTCGAATCTGATGAGAGAAAGGGTCTGGATATTTTGAAAACAAAAAAAAAAAAAAGGACGCACCCAAGATGAGTCGCCATGACAGTGGTCCCGGCTCATTGAGCAAGCTGGGCAATAACCCTGGCGCTTCGATAATGGCATATTGTCTCGCGTCCATTAGCATGACATTGATCAACAAATACGTCGTGTCTGGAACGTTTTGGAATCTGCACTTTTTCTACCTTGCGGTTCAGGTAAGTCTGGCTATTGCCGATCGCAGTTCTGGTGAGATGCGACTTGATGACTGACCACTTGGATTAGTCCATTGTGTGCAGTGTAGCCATCATTATATGCAAACAAGCCGGTCTCATCAAAGACCTTGCACCCTTTGATGTTGGGAAAGCCCAGAGATGTATGTATTTTTTTCTCCCAATGCTATACACATCAAGTTATTAACTAGTCAATAAAAATAGGGTTTACCATCTCCGTCCTGCTCGTGGGGCAAATCTACACGGGCAACAAGGCGCTACAATTCCTCTCGGTGCCCGTCTTCACCATTTTCAAGAACCTGACCATCATCGTCATTGCCTATGGCGAGGTCCTGTGGTTCGGCGGGCGCATGACCTCGCTCATGCTCTTGGCCTTTGGCCTCATTGTTCTGAGCTCCGTCATCGCCGCCTGGGCCGATATCCAGGCCGCCGTCGCCGAGGCCAGCGGCAACGCCTCGCAGGCCTCGGCCACCGTGTCCACCCTCAATGCCGGCTATGCCTGGATGGGCATGAATGTCTTTTGCGCCGCCGCCTTTGTCCTCGGTATGCGTCGTCGCATCAAGAGCATGGGTTTCAGCGATTGGGACAGTAAGTTTTCCTTCCCCAGCTCAAGTCTGGCAAGTATAGAAACAATAGGTGCTGATATATTGATGAAGCAATGTTCTACAACAATGCATTGACTATTCCCGTCCTGGTGGTTGGAACCGTCCTGACCGAAGATTGGTCCAGTGAGAACGTGGCCCGAAACTTTCCCTTGGAATCTCGCAACGCCATGATGATTGGTATGATCTACTCGGGTCTCGGAGCCATCTTTATCTCATATTGCTCGGCCTGGTGCATTCGCGTCACTACTTCAACGACATACTCCATGGTCGGTGCGCTCAACAAACTGCCCATTGCCATCAGTGGTCTCATATTCTTCAATGCTCCGATTACATTCGGTAGCGTGTCGGCTATAGTTTTGGGTTTCATCAGTGGTTTGGTATATGCCTGGGCAAAGATTCGCCAAAAGGAAGAAACAAAGATGACGCTTCCGACGACAAATCCTTCCACCTCGACTGAAGGCCGGGGCAAGAAGGATGACGCGTAGACATCACATCACAAACCGCTTCTATAGACAACCATGTCCAGGACGAAATCAGACGTCGGATATGGACCCCGTGTCAAGCTCGACACAAGCGTACAGCAAGACAGTGAAACAGGATATATCTGTCAACTGCAAGCAGAAGACAATGACAAATAAACTTTGATTGATCCAAGTGACCTTTTTACGGATCTTATGCACACGCTATGCCAGACCCAAGAACGCCATCGCTGACGCTGTTTCATGTATTCTCAAGTTCTAGTCCCCCACCTCCAAAGACCCGCTATTCTATTCCTGTATAGCTATTCGAGAAAGAAAGAAGAAGAAACGGTGAGGGTAGTTGAAGTGAAAGAAAAAAAATAGTGTCAGTAATACAGCCCCACGCTTGAGAGCTGAGAGCAAAAAGAAAGGGAAAAAAGAAGCAAAAGAATGAAGAAAATGATGGAGACCAAAGTTGTCTCCAACCGCGATGAACAATGATTGTACAAGGCATGGCCCCATCACCAAATATGGATATCTTTTTTTACAATAAAAAAGTCGTAACAAATCGTGTCCTCTCACCTCAGTTCGCGTCATGAAACCTCTTCAGCTTCTGCCTCCTCTTTGAACTTTGGTCCGCCTTCAACCTGGATTCCATTGCGCACCCATTCCATGGAAGCGACTTTGTCCAGTGTCCACCGGCTCCTGGCTCGCTTGAGCAGGCCTTCGGTGACCTCCATGGCACCCTTGAGACCCACTGCTTCGAACTTGGCCTCGTCACCTTCGTGATCGCCGTCGTCGCCGGCGTATTTTATCCACCGCCAATCCACTCGAGCGATCCTGTGGCTTGTACGACTACGCATCCTGAGCGCATCGCTGGCTCCAGGGGGTGGATCAAAAGGTAGGCGCGCTTCTAGAAGTGCGTAAAGGAGGACTCCCATGGACCAGGCATCAATCGCTTTCCCGTCGTATGGCTGCCCTAGAATGACTTCGGGTGCAGCATAATCATCAGAGCCACATCGAGTCTCTAGTTTTTCGTCATCTGCCACACGGCGAGAAAGTCCCAGGTCTGTCAATGTAATGACCGAATCGGGATATGTAGCCCAGTCCTGATTTGGGTTTGCTAGTTGTTCTACAGGAACATTCACAAGAACGTCTAAAATAACCATGGTTAGTAACGAGAGGGGCCATCACATGAGAAAAGGAGGTTGAGCAAAAAGGAGAATCGCAAATCGAAAGTGTTTCCACTTGAAAACAAGCCAACAGCATGCACCTACTTTCTAGCTTGATATCCCGGTGCACTATCCGTCGATCATGAAGGTATTGGACAGCGCCAACAAGCTCGGCAAAGATTCTGGTCAGTAGTGAGGGTGTGAGTAGCTCTTTGTGCCGAGCAGCTAGGTCGAATAGGTCACCACCTGGACAGTAGCTGAGGACCAGTAATGCGCGGGTCTGCTCTATGTTCCAGGCTTTCAAGTGAACCAAGGACGGGTGATGCAATGTTTGCATAATTTCAAGTTCTCGTTTCAGGCTCATCTCGATTCGGTCTTCTGACGCGCCGCCTCGGGGGCCATGTTCGCAAACCTTGACAGCTACTAGAGTTTTGAGATCTGGTTCCGTAGCAATGAGAGATTTCGTGGTGTCGTGGTCGTCAATGTTCACTTGACTGGTCGCCAACACCACTCTACTAAATGTGCCTTCGCCGAGCTGCTTAATGGCGCGCCATCTCCTGAGTTTATTATCATGTCGCCCATACGCCTCAAAGTACTCTGCTTTTGGAGCTTTAGACTGGCTCACAGAGCCGTCGTTACTATGCGATGATTCGCTCGGTGGTGGGGTTGGAGGCTGTTGCGCGGGAACCAGGCCGCGCGCGGCCCCAAGGTTTGGTTCGCGCCGAAGAGGATTTTCGGTGGTTGCAGTCCGACCAGACTCGGCCCGGGCGTGCGATCCGGATACTGTAGTTTGCCTCTTGGGTACTGCCATGGGATCCGGTATATACTCGCTAACACTTCGATTGCGCCCATGTGTGTGCTCGCCAGCCGTGCCTTCTGCCCCTTTCAGACCAACGTATGCTTTCCGTTTCGTCTGGTTCGCCAGCGCTGCAGCCACAGACTCGCCATTGGTCGTGACAAATACAGAGTCGGGCATGGTCGCGGTGTGAGCTGCCTCGCGCGAAGGTGGTCGAGCACCGAGTCGTCTCCAAGGTCCAGGTGAATCACCCATAAGCAGAGGTGACGGTAGTGGTGTGAGATCGCCCATGGCAGCAATGAGAGGACTCGGGACTGCCGAACTGGAAGCAGAGCCAATACTATTGGCTATTGCCTGCTTGACCGAGGGTGTTCGCGATATAGGCCTGAGACTCGACGACGAGGTCTTGCGCTGGACTGACAGGCCTCCAGGAGGATTGTAGCCCGAGGGAGTGAGATTGCTGTGCACGTAGCTGTTGGCGCTGTCGTTACGACTAGGCATAGAAGGTCGAACGTCGGTCGTGATCTGGAGAGGGCTCTTTCTCCCGTCCAAATCGGCCGAAGAAGGAGGAGACTTGTGCAGTCTTTCGCTGTATAGTGGAATGGGATTCTCGGCGGCGACAATTTCGGATAAAGGCGGCGACGGCGCAATAGTGTGGGATTGGAATTGGTGTTGAGCAACAAGGTGTGTCGGTGGCTTTGGGCTCATGGTGTCACCACCAGCAGCAGGCAAAGGTTGTTGTTCAACATGGCCATGGTGGAAGTTGGCGTAGGACGACAGAGGAAGAGATTGGTTGGTGTGGATGTTACGGCGATTAATGTCCTCGACGGTTTGGCCTAGGACAGCCGGATCGGGAGAGTTTAGTAACGGGAGGGCGTCGGGTGCAAGCCTGGTACTCCTGCTGCGATCCACGAAAGCGTCCTGGGGCAGGGTCGGGGGTGGTCTGCTGCTGCTGGTCATTGTCGGCTTTCGGGGGCGTGGGATTCCAAATGTCGAGAACAAAACGGCAAACAAACAGGGCAGGCTTCCCACAGCCCAGCAGAGGCAGCAGAAGAGACTGGACCTGGACCTGGACCTGGACCTGGGCCGGACTGGAATCCCGCGCTGCTTGCTTTGCTTGCTGCTTTCTGCTGTTCTGACTAAGTTACCGGCCGAGGGACCAGACTTGCGTCTGCGATTACGGTTTTGGAGGGGATTTTTTTTTAAGAGGGGCGGAGCCAACAATAGGTGGTACTGGATACGGAGAAATCAGTGGCTGAGGAGAGCAGGTAGTAATAGCAATAGTCGTAGTAAATTACTGTAGGGTAGCGAATGGGATAGGTAGGTGGGCTGGTTCCGTCCGCATCCGTTTGGTTGTGCATGCGAGTGAGTGGACGTGGGCGTGTTCTGCAAGTGTGAGTGTACGTGCGTGCGTATGTGTGCGGCGCGCGCGCACGATGTGGGTGTAGTGTAGTAGGTGTGGGTGGGACAAGTTGGACAGTTCGTCCTTCCTGACTGTCTGTCAACCTTGAATTGTGACTCCTCGAGCTTTCTCTCCCTTTGGGTGCTGCTGACCTGACCTGACCTGACCTGGACCTGGCACCGTACTGGAACCTGCCTGGGACTCGAACCGGGGATTCACAACTGCGACTGGCCTAGCCGGGGGGGCAATTGGGAGTTCGAAATCGAAAGGTGCTGGAAGGCGCTGCACTTGGGCGGGATTGATACGGGGTAGCGCCGCAGCTATTTCATTAGCCTTCTTTGCTAGCCTCCCGCCCAGAAGATTGACTGCTTCCTAGGGCGCCTCCGAGGGGTTTAGTAGATGAATTGCTCTATGTAGCCAAATGATAGCTAGCAGGCTTGTGAGCTGCAGTTGTCGGCAAAAGCAAAATGGATCTAGTATGTAACAAGATGGTCGGTTGCAGATGTGCTGTAGTTGAAAGCTTCTTATTACTCGCGTTCGATGACGAGGTCGATGATAGTACGCGGGGCTCTCGGACCTGATCGACTACTTGAATTTAGACATGCAGGAAAGGTCAGTACAGATTCAAGTATTGTTGTATTCTGTATTTTCAATGAAATCTGCAGATATTTTGTAGACGACTGTCGGTACAAGAATTAGATCAGCTTTCAGGGACGTTTCATCAAGACCCTCCGCCCATACTATTCGTAGTTTTTGAACCCGTGGCGGCGATATTCCGTACCAGCAAGACGCGAGCACGAAAGTACTACTTTAAGATCGGGCCTGTGCTTGACTGGGCTGGTGGCTGCTTCGCGCGCCGGGACTTTGATCCTCACGAGGGACAAGCAAAGTGGATTGGGAGCGTCTTTGCGATCAATCCCAGAAGAAAATTCCAGGTACATACCTTGTCTAGATATGTTGTGAAATAGGTAGAAGGTCGTATCATGCAACAGTTGTGACTACTAGGTTACCATATGGTGGTTGTCGTCTCGTGCACCTAGTCAGTGGCTGACGACCAATAATCGTGGCCCGAGTTCCGTCTTACACGTTGCAGTCCATGTAATACGGACGGCGTGGGTAGTCCGTATGTCTTTGGCGTCGTCGTCAACCAAAGTCCCCAAAACTGTAATAAGTATTGTAGGTGGTTGGGCGTTGTGATCAGCGAGTTCCTTGCCTCTTCTTTTTCAGCCAGCGACACGTCTGTTATCGTGCCAGCAATTGATTGATGATTTCTACTTGTCGGGGCCGGCACCGAAAACCGAAAGGTCGACTCCAACCCCCAGGCTTCAGCTCCCAGTCTTTTCCAGGAACAAAATGTCAAACAGGAGTCCTAGTCTGATCAATCTCAGCGGGGTGGGCCAACGAGGGAGGGATCAGCCTTCTGGATATGCACGGTGATGTACTGTAACGTTGAACTCAAAAAAATTGAATGCAGGGTGGATCGTCTCTCGCTATCAATTGACCAGGGCTAGTAATTAGATATGCGCTTTCTTGCCGGACAGATATCTGTTCAAGATTGCGGTACACTGCAGTCGGTAAATGTAGCTTTAAAGTCAGGTGGTACGTTTGTTGGTAGGTATATGGACCAGATGTTCATGATAGATGAAAGCTTTCTTTTGCTTCTCGAATCTTCATTGAAATAGAAATATTCTTGCAGTGTTGTGAATCAGTCCTGGCTAGGGAGACAAGGGCATTCAAGGGAGGAATGCTAGAGGCAGAAGGTGATGGCGATGACGCTGTCTTGCAGTCGTCGAGTTGATCCCGAGGTTGGGAGGGGGGATGAGTATGAGTTGATAACCTCGAGTCTCACTGCATCCTGTTGGTCAGAATATGGGCAAGTCATTCGGGAAAAGACTGATTGACTGTGATTAGCGAGATGCAGGATGGATTTTGGGGATGGATTCGACCATTACCGACTTGTTGCGTCTCCATTATTAAAGAGCCATTACTTGCCATAGTATTCCACGATCCCCGAGTCAGGCGCTGCTTCTTTTTTTGACAGGGGCTCCCTAAAGTGATTGACAGGCCTCCCTCTGTTTATTTTATTTTCGCTCACAAGGTTAAAAGTAGCGTAGTGTATTGCGCGGCACGCGAATGAACCTTGGGCAGGCCCTGGCATTCAATTGCTCACTCTATTTCCACAGGGCTGGGTCGAGTACAAAGTACATTGCTCAAGAACTTACAAGGCAGTAATCTGTAATTGTACCTACATTACATACAAGCCTACCGACTCGTCAGGCCTAGAGTTCATGTTCAATGCATTTGCATATGTGACTTCTCCTTCTTTCCATAATTAGAACAGGTACAATTACACAGGCTCTGTTGCTACACCATTACAATTGATCGTGAACAAGAGCTGAAATACCTACACACACGCACTTGGACCTCTGGGGGATTGCATGTACCATTTTGCACTACTGGTCCCGAAAGGCGCAATTCAGATCGGGGCCATCAGCACTTTCGGGACACCACCCGGACGCTAAAAGTGGTGCCAGGCAAGCCCCAAGGCTCATGGTCCCAATACCAAATGCCATCATCCAAAATGTCCTTTCCTACTATCAAGAGGTCCGCCCTGGCTATCGTGTGCCATGGTATGCCATCGTGAGCCATCGTCTGCCATCTTGTCGGCCATCGTCTGTCATATGACTCTTGTGGCTTGAGAAACCAGATTACCCATTGTTGTCATTCGATATTGAACAATGTTCCAGAATCTCTAATATGGAACGACATTTTCTATTACTAGGAAAATTCTGCTTAGTCCCGTGGCTCACGTTTTCTTCTGCCGCTGCCGTTCCCTTCATTTCGTTTCTTTCATTTCGTGCCGGGGTATTTGGAATGAGTATGATCATCATACCACGGCCGCTATCCCAACATTAAATTTTCCCCATTGTGCTGCCACGTATGCCCGAGCCGAAACCTTTAAAAAAAAAAAAAAAATGCTTGCCAGTTTAACCAGTTCCTTTGCACGAAATGGAATTCGGTTTGTCTCGTTCGAGGTACACGGCGAGATGTGGTAATGATGTCAGTGTTGACCCTTGTGACGCCTAGACAGCTCCATTCATTCCATGAATCGCAGAAGCTCCTGGCGCATTTCGACCGACATCCGTCTAAACACCCACGAGGGAGGGAAAAAAGAGGGCTGAGGGGGAGGGGAAAGCTTTCGAGAAATCCCATAGAGATGGTTCTTTAGCCCCACGGTCTAGCTTCCTGATGTTTGATTGGTGTTCTGGCGCATAGTGACATGTCTTTCAGCTAGGTAGTTTACACAAGCCTATTATGGGATGTCATGTCCCCTTCCTACGCTGCGCCGTTACGTTTCCTTGCAGTTTTGCTACCTTGGTCTTTCAAATATGTGTGGGTGTATGGGTGTCTGCTAATCTCTCTCCATAATATGAATCTCGGCAGTGGCTGGATGACACCCATCCCAATCCAGATATATCTTTAGTTAAATAGTATATGGCAACATGGTGTGGTGCATTGTTCAAAACCACCCGACTGCATGACCGCATGCATCACCGTTGTCAGCACTCGACCATTGTTCTTTGTGACCAAAACTGCGAGCACTCGATACGGTCCTCCTGGGTAAGGGGGCTTCACAGTTCATTCTTGCTTGACTACTCCTAGTTTTGGTTGGTGCTGGTCAAGGCACAGCACGATCGGCAGTATACCCTTAAAATTCGGATCAGCTGTCCTCAAGTTTGTAATCAGGTGACCGAAGCAATCAAATACGATTCTTTTTATCAAAGAAATCATTAGTTCAACTCATCCCTTGGAACGTCGCCAACATTGATGGACAGCTTTGGTTTTGACCTCTTGCCCAAATCTTCGTATCCACGTCAGAGACGATGGCGGAAACGCCCGAGGTTATAAGCCGGCAATTGATCAATGAAAAGGCAATAGTGATTCATTGTTTTGCGGGCAACCCCTCTCCGGGAACATCTCACGGAAGGTGTATAATGTGATAGCTCAGAGATAATCAGGGATCTGGACATGCAAAGTGCCGAAAGGTCATGATGCGGGGAAATCTACCTAGGGGGTCGATGGGGTCGCATTTGCGCCTGTTGGCGGGTTTACTCTCATTCTGGGACATTGTTCATTGTTGGAAACTTCAGATTCAAACATCAGTGGAATAGGTACATGCGCGGTCGAATTCTGTCAACATGGAAGCAATGCAATCTGCACCACCGTTCAAGTTGAAAGACGACCCCATTGAGAATCAGCGCACGCTCAAGGTACGTGTGATCGGTGCAGGATACTCGGGCATCTATCTAGGTATTCGTATCCCACAACGGCTACGAAACATTGATCTTCAAATCTATGACAAGAATGATGGTGTTGGTGGGACGTGGTGGGTGAATAGATATCCAGGTATCGTACTTACCATCATATTGCCGGTAAAACGTCTTCATCTACTGACATTTTGCGTCTAGGTTGTGCCTGTGATGTACCGTCGCATAGCTACCAGTACTCTTTTGAGCCAAATCCAGATTGGTCCAATCTCTATGCTCCGCGGGCCGAGATACATGCCTATCTGGATCGCGTGGCCGAGAAGTACGGCGTGAAGCGGTTCGTGAAACTTCGACACGAGGTTTTGAGCTGCGAATGGGATGCCTCATCTCAAAAATGGATCCTGGATATTCGCCGTCTCGAGACGGGCGAAGTATTCAAAGATGAGGCACATGTTTTGATTTCCGCAAAAGGAAACCTCAGCGACCCGGCCTGGCCGAATATCCCTGGCCTAGACACCTTTGATGGCGAGGTGATGCATTCTGCCCGGTGGAAGGAGGACTATGATTTCAAGAACAAGAGTATTGGGGTCATCGGCAATGGCTCAAGTGCGATTCAGATTGTTCCACAACTTCGAAAAATCGAGGGGACTCAGCTCTCCTGTTTTGTGAGGAGCAAGACGTGGATCACAAACCCTTTTGGTGATGGTAATAAGCCTGAAAATATGAATATTTTTATTTCATTCGACTAACTTGTACAGTAACTATGCAAAAGCTTGGATTGGATCCGGCAGTGCTTGAATTCTCGAAAGAGCAGAGAAACGAGTTTGCAACCCAGCCGGAAAAGTTTCTTGCTTTTCGCAAGGCTATTGAAGCGGATGGTAATACAATTCACGCTGTAACCTTGAAAGATACAGATATGCAGCGCACTGCCATTGAATTCTGTCGTGCGGCAATGAGTGGTCGTCTGTCCGCAAAACCCGAGATCGCAGACTTTCTCATACCTTCTTTCGGCGTCGGTTGCAGAAGGCCTACGCCTGGGCCCGGGTATCTTGAGGCTCTTGTCGAGTCGAATGTGGATTTCATTACCGACCCCATCTCGGAAGTGACCAAAAATGGCATCATGCTCAAAGGGGGTAGACATGTCGATCTTGATTGTCTTGTTTGTGCTACCGGGTTCAATGCTTCGGCTCCTCCTCCCTTCCACGTCAAAGGAAACGGCATCACACTCAAGGAGAGGTTCACGCCATTTCCTGAAGCATACCTATCTATCGTTGTCGATGGATTTCCCAATTTCTTCATCATGCTGGGACCAAACTCGGCCATTGGGGCTGGCTCCTTGAACGTAATTCTAGAGTCCGAAGGCGATTACATTGTCAAATGTATCCGGAAGCTCCAGAAAGAAGACTATGCGTCCATGAGTATAAAAAAGGCACGAGTCGCTGACTGGTCCGACTACTGTCACACGTACTTCAAGGGGACTGTATACATGGATCAATGCAACTCTTGGTACAAGAGCGCCGGTGGGACAGGGGATATAGTCACGGGACTCTGGCCGGGAAGCGCGCTACATGCCGTTGAGGCGTTGCGAGCTCCAAGATGGGAGGACTACGAGTGGGAGAGCGTCGGCGGGGGAGAGAATCAAATGCGGTGGCTGGGCAATGGATGGAGTCTCACGCATACCCGGGTCACACCTGATGAATATGGTGGTGACCCTGCTTGGTATCTTGAGCCTCGCTTTCAGAGTGTGCCGGTACCTGGATTCCCGGAGGATGATGCAGAGTTCAAGTCGAAGCCATTTTCGCATTAAGGCGGATATCAATAGTGAACACGGTGGGACAAGTCACAAATTGCAGTCTTTCCGAAGAAGTCTCCAACATTCAGGATAGAAGCCCAATGATAGAATTGGCTAGCAACAAACTACCCTTCCAGATAAGTATCTGAACAATGACTGCAATCAATGTATTTGTGTAAAGAGGGGGGAAGGGAAGGAGTCCACCATGCTTCCGAGCTAACTGCCACCTCGGATCTTGACGTAACAACTCAGCCTCGGGCATTGTGAAATCGGGGCTCCATTCGGACTACATTCCGCACATCAGTCATCTCGCATTCCGTCACAGCTTGAATCTTGATTGTGTCCTGTTCCTGACAATGACAGACATCACGATGGTAGATAAGGTAGCGCGTTCTCCAACTACTAACAATGTCACCAAACGTGAATCACGCAACATTGACAAAGTATTTTAACCTAACGAGCAGACGTCCCAAACATGTTTCTTTTTGACACATCAAATCAATGTCATAAAAACTTGACAACACTTACTCGATACAGACATTTACTCTTTGAAAAATTGCCAACATGCTGCGAGTGAGAGACTCCTTGAGATCAAAGCGCCCCTTTCTTTGTGTTTCCTTTGTAGGCTGATATACCATGTCTTTTAGTTCTTTGGGGCTCTTTATTTGGTGTATTTCTTTGCCATCATCTCATCAGTCGGAGCTGGTCGCCTCGGTAAACTACATACGGTATCAACTCGCCATGTTCTACGCTGCGGCTCCCCCGAGATGGACAGCTATTGCTGGTACACATGCCGAACGCGCTGCAATGACTATGGTGGGATTGAAAGCCTTTGCAGGTCATGCATACAAATTTGTTCCTGTGACTAGCCGAGTTGATGTGATTATTGTCACATCTTTGCTGTGTCCTAGATAGATTTATAGGGGAAATGTTTGAAGTCACAATACAAGCCCAACAACATGGAGGTTTGTACGGTCGCAAACTCAAAGGGGTGTATAAGGTGCCGCCATATTTTTGAGAAGAAGAGATAGCTTGCATGAATCCATATTGAAGAACAATTCGAATGATTTCCTGGTATTAACAAAGATGATGACAGCCTGACGAAGACTTCAGAAGAATTTATTTGTCAATGTTTCTTCCTAGCTATCGACTCAGCAAAACCTCTATCCACAGGTTTTCAAAGTATGACAACAACTGCTTTGTTTTCCTGAACAAACTGTGTGTATAGATTAGGCTCCAATAAAAAACAAAGAAGTTGACATCAAGACAGGGAGCATGATTGCCTATATAATAAGCACAACTTGGTCACCAGACCCTAGAAACATCAACACGCAACTATTTGCACTGACAGAAAGTACTTGCATACCTACTAGTCCACAACCAACCACTGCAGTAGCTGAAAAGCAATCTTCACGATGTCTAATCGAACTAATCCAACTGCGAAGCCTCCGCCCCTAGGCAGGAATGCTATCGCAAAGACAAAGCCGACGCTGGATCCATCCAGGTCCCCAGCAAACCCAATACAACCCGTACCGCCAGCAGCAGTCCTCACAGGCCGGCCGCCACCAGCCAAGAGAAAAGACGAGGATAAGACTGGAACAATGACCTTTGAGGTAGAGATTGAGTTCATTGCATTCTGCAGAGAAGCACCAGCATATGATGCCACCAAGGACAAGGAATGTCCCTATGTCTTGATACCGGGTACCCAGATACGCATTCCCAAGAGTTCCTTGACAGGGTTTAGAGGCGCTCCTTATACTCTCCCCACACGTCATCGCGCACTCGTACCTGGTCAGCCTTTTGAAGATCTCGGTCTCGATCCTGATAACCCGAATTACATTCCCATCCGTCGAGGTGGAGGGGCCATGGATGGCTTTGACGAAATGTTGAAGGATTTGGAATCGCGCCGCGTCGACATCGTTCATGGAGGGCCTCGCACCCGGCTCCCGCCGGGCATGCCGGAAATCAAGGACCCAAACCTCCCGCGGTTCGCAGCGAATACGGATAACCGGTTACACCACCACTGGGTACTCGAATACAACCCCTCGGCCGCATTGGACAAGGAAGACGCGCACATGGCCACGGGCGAGATCCACGCTCTGCCCCTCCGGCTCACCACGCCCGCCATGACGAGGAGAAACGGCGACTGGGCCGAGCTGTTCACCGTGTGGAATCTGGTCAAGAAGCACTACAGAATCCACATCAACGACAGCTGTGGAATCAACGTCAACGTGGGCCTGCCCAAGAAGCGATTCTCCGCCGACGAGCTCCGCGACGTTGCCCGTCTCTGCTGGGCCACAGAGGGCATCATGTTACAGATTCATGGTCCCCAACGTTACCAGCGCAACGCGTTTCCATTGCGCAGGTGGTCGGCCTTGGGGCGTGGAATGACTGCAGAGAACTTTGGCGACGACCAAAAGACTGAGTTTACCCCCCGACGGGGCATCACGCTCCTAGAAGGTGATGCAGAGTTGAAAAAGTGCACGACCGAGGCCCAAGTATCCGGTCTACTGCAACACTCGGCGAAACAGCTGTCCTTTGACTTCAAGAACTATCATCCCGACTACTTGCAGAGTCAGGAATTGGCCAATCTAGTTGTTGATCACACGATTCAGTTCCGTCAAGCGGGAGCGTCCATCAACGGAGAATGGATCGCCCACTGGACCAACATTTGCGTCCGTAGCTTGGAGTGGCTGTTTGAAGATGAGAACAGGTCGAGGCTGGACACTATTGCCGATGGTTGCTTACTAGGAGAGAATGGCAGTGAACAGGACGCGGTAGATGTGTTGAAGGATTTTCTCAAGGTGACTGGATGTGGTGAGCAAAGCGAATACTTGCTTCGCACGGATCTAGAGTTCAGGACTTATGGTGGTACTCCGACTCTTACGCCTAACCCTGACTCTGCGACAGTCGCTGCTCCATCTGGTCCAACATCTTGATCATCTACGAACTAGCTGATCATCTAGATTAGACTTAAGAGAGGATTTAACGAAGCACAGGCCTCACTTATAGCATGAATATCGTGACCAAATTATACCCGAGGATGGAGCATGTATCATTATGCAATTTCTGATAATTCCAGAGTATACTCTTGGAATGTTAAACATGAGATGAAGCGTTTCCCTTCTCGTTGCAATCTGAGAGAAAGTGAAGCATGACATACGCCGAGTCATGGCCACTTTACTAAAAATTGAAATGCTTCCATCGTGCCGAATTTTCTTCCGTGTTCCACCCCAGTAATTTTCCCAAGCCTTGATCGCAACTTTGGGCTATAGTGTAGTTCATTGGCCAGCAAGTGAACAACTATAACTCGGCTCGCTCTGTAAACTCCCCCGGCTTGGTCGGAAACACCGGTTTGCTCGGCAGCGGTCTCTGCGCGAACCCGAGCGCGTCACGCAGACCATTCTCTGCGACCCGGGGCAGCTGGTTCACGTACCACCACTGCTCAAAGCCCCAACCGCCAGTCGTAAATACATAGACTCTGGCGACAATGAGGGAGCCGGCAAAGCCGAAAGGCGAGCAGCTCATGAAGCTCTCGGACGCCGGGATGTCCGGGTCCAGGCTGGGGGCCGCGATGCCGCAAACGGTGTTGACGAGGAGGCCGGCCCCGACGCCGTAGGTGATGGTCTTGAGCACGTGCGACTCGGCTGGTGTGACTTGTGACGATTTGGTGTAGGCGTTGAGTTTGGCCAGACCAATGACCAGAAGACACAGAAAGACCTTTGTGAAGAGGCGCATGATTGCAGCTGTCTTGACACACAAATACAGAGTCCTGATCCGGTATGTATCAGTTTTGTGCTTGATTGGTCCAAATATACGTGGTTTTGTATTCAGAGCTGAAGAAGACAAGTGCCCAGCTCCAACGTCTTGTCTTCAGCAAAAATTTCAAATGTGAAATGAAGTGGTCAACTCTAAAGTATCATTATTGATTGAGCCAGGTGTACTCGTACTCGAGAGGATCACGGACAGTCTAGGGGTTGATGACAGGGGTCTCGGCAGTTTCAGCTGTTTCCCATCCCATCACGCTCGGCCGGCATCGCAACTTGCAACGGCCAACGAGAATCCGCTCGGGCTCGGCAGAGAAGAGAGAGATTGTGTGTCTACCCGATACATCAATTTGAACTCTCCAGGCTTTCAGTAACGGCTGTCTCATGCGCTGCACTGACGCCAACCTCGACAAGTGCAAATGTTTGTAGGGCTGAGACAGGCTTGGGGTTCTTGGGATTAATGTGGTATATACAGGCTAGGTATATCGTATGTATGTGTGGGTATACTCCATAGTATTTCCCACATATACTGGTAGTTGCTTGTTTGCCTGGTGTGTTATAGCCGCTTGGTCACGCCAGAGGTGGCAATAATATTTTTGGTATCATCTGGATCAGATCTATTGGTACTTTGAATATTTCGAGTCTGTACCCTATATTTATCGTGGCCATGTCAAAATCCTGCCACGCGTTGTCAGTTATGGCTACTACGGACCTTTCCGGAGAACTCGTGAGCGACCAGCAGATTGGTTCCGGTCACAGCAAACAAGTCACTACATGTGCCTCATAGGAATTCGGCTGCCTGCCCATCCCCCACGGCTGGGAAACAGAAACAGTCAAGACAGTTAATGTCTTTCGCAATCCACTGAATAAGGATGACACCGCTCCCTGCGCGATGCAGGCACAGGTTGTGATCATTTCCCAAAAGACTCAATCACGTTGCCTGGCGACTTTCTACATTGAGCCCAAGATATTCGCCGAGAGTTTATCTGACGTAGGAATATGACCTTTTTGGGGGCTTTTGGTTGAGTGTGAAAAGGATAAGTCGGGATCGCGCATGCTGGTGACGTAGTTATCGACGGTGCTCGGCATCTCATTCAAGTCCCGTCGCGTCTTAGTGGTTACCTCGTCGCCTGCAGTGCCTGGTGATAGTGCACGCAGTAGTGCGCTGTCCACTGGAGAGTGCTGTTGCTGGGGAGCCCGCTGCAGGGATCCTTGTTGTAACTGCTTTTAGATGACGGGATGTCATTCTGGGGGTTGCAACAAGTGGGACGCAATTGAAAGACGAGACTCCGTCCCTCGCTCTATATCCACAGTAGTAATTAAGACGAACCACTGACAGCTTTCAACCTCCTGAGTGTCCAGACTGCCCTCGGCTCAGTGCTGCTTCTAATTCAGATGATACTAAACATTTGGGTGCCTCTTGTCAACACCGTGGCCCCCAAGATAGTCGATCCTCTAGACGAATCATCAACCCCTTCTCCAGCGTTAGGCTCCTGGATAGTCTGCAGCTACGAATCGTAAATCTGTCACAACGTTAAAAAAACACAAAACCCATCGGTCGGTCTGGAAGGATCGCAGCTCACATTGGGTATATACTCTTTCGAATCTTTGCGCCGGCCCTTCTCTACATCACTTCAACCATACGCTCTGCTTGTCGATGGCTTCCACGGGCAGCGAGGCCACTGCGGTCAATGGCCAACAAGATCACATCCTTCGCCCCAGACCTCGAAAGCCCCAACATTCTCAGGTATCAGACCTGGTCCGGGAGAATAGCAGCGGTTCTGCACATGGACTGCTAGCACCAGGGGGAGAAGACATCCCTTCGGGGGCGACTAGGTAAGCAAACAAAGAACGTGATCATTCCCATCTTTGTACTGAAACGCTGCTCTCCAGTGGGCGCTCGACCCCCATCCCCGAAGATGCGCCTCAGTCGACCAAGGCCCTGTCGAGTGCGCGCAAGCAGGTACGGGCCGAGCAGCGACGGCGACTCTTTCCCACAGTCGATTTCACCTCTCGATTGTCGCATTTCGATCCAGACTCGGACTACAGAGATTTCCATGGCTTCTTCAACCTCTTTTGGATTGGCTTGGCCATCATGGCCATCACGACGGGCCTGCGCAATATCAAGGATACGGGACTACCGTTGAGAGTGCAGATTTGGAGCCTTTTCACCGTCAAGCTATGGCATCTGGCCGCAGCAGACTTCTTCATGGTTGCGAGTACGGCTGTGAGCTTGCCTCTGCACAAGTTATTCAGGAATAGCAAGGGCGGCATGACATGGGCCAAAGGGGGCATGGCCGTCCAGAGTATCTACCAGGTCGTATGGCTGGCGTTCTGGATTGCCATTCCCTTTCTGTTCCAATGGACTTGGACCGCCCAGGTGTTCCTGGTGCTACACACCATGGTGCTCCTGATGAAGATGCACTCGTATGCCTTCTACAACGGACACCTTTCAGAGACGGAGAAGCGGCTACGCGACCTGGACAACCCATCTACCGCGTCCAAGGCGCCCGCCTACCAGTACCCGAGTGTTGAGAACCCCATGGGCACGCTGGCACACGACGGCAAGCCGCACGACGACGCCAACAGCGACTCGGACGGCGAAGGCGTCAGCCAGCTACGTGAGGACCTGGCGCGCGAGCTCACCAGCCCCATTGGCAACATCACATACCCGCGCAACCTCACCTGGGCCAATTATGGAGACTACCTGCTCTGCCCGACCTTGTGCTACGAGCTCGAGTACCCGCGTACCACGGCCATTAACTGGACCTCGCTCATTGCCAAGATCGTGGCAACCTTTGGCTGCATCTTCCTGCTGACCATCATCTCCGAGGAGTTCATTCTTCCCGTGCTGCAGGAATCCCGCGTGCGCCTGGACTCGGTCGCTTCAGCCACCGAGACCTTGCTGATCCTCGCCGAGACCATTTCCTGGCTACTGTTTCCTTTCATGCTGACCTTTCTGCTCGTCTTTCTCGTCATCTTTGAATACGTTCTCGGCGCCTTTGCCGAGATCACCTACTTTGCCGACCGCCACTTTTACGCCGACTGGTGGAACAGCACCGACTGGATGGAGTTCTCGCGCGAGTGGAACGTGCCTGTCTACTCCTTCTTGCGCCGACACATTTACGCCACGTCCAAGCCCAAGATTGGCCGTGGCATGGCCACCGTCATTACCTTTTTGATTAGCGCCATTGGCCACGAGATCGTCATGGCCTGCATCACCAAGAAGCTGCGCGGCTACGGCTTTGTGTGCCAAATGTTGCAGCTGCCCCTAGTGGTACTCCAAAAGACGCGATTCGTCCGCAACAGAAAGACGGCCAACAATGTCGTTTTTTGGGCTAGCATGATTATGGGTTTGAGCTTGGTAAGTCGTGTACATTGTCTATATTCATCACATACTCTGGCGCGCTAACCGTAAAAAAATGAAACAGATCTGCTCGCTTTATGTACTGGTTTAGAGGGTTTAGAGAGATGCCGTTATTGCCGAGACTTTTTCTGTTTCATTGGCTTATATATGGTTTGGGGAGCTATTGAGAGCTCTTGCAAGAATAACTTCACTCGGTCGTTGAGTCTTAGACAAACCTGTTTTCCGGATATATTTCAATCTGGACGGATATACCCCTTATACCCCCACATAGCATTTTTTCCAAGTGTTTTCACATACAATTCTCGCGTCAATACATTTCTTTCTTGTTCACAAAGTCACGCCACGGCGCAAGTGAGAGGGGATAGAGCATGTACGAGGCTGATATCTTGATGCAACGCATCAAAATAGTATTGTGGTCAGAAATACCTGACGCAATAAGTCATAAGGACTACTATCTCAAAAGAATTCCGTCATATCGTCATAAATACATCGGCTCGCTTCCATATCTCGGTGCCGATTTCATCATATCCTTGTGCCCCTATATTCACCCACTAGTCCATGCGTCAATCATCAACTTCCTCACTGGCGTCTTAAAACCACAAAATGAGTGTTATCGATCCCCGGAAGAAAAAACGCCTCGTAAATGGAGGGAAGCTTGTGATCAACCCAGAAACAAACCATCAACCTTATCCACCTTCCGGGGATTCATAACACCATTCCAAATCATTCCCAACCGACTGTATGCAATAAATATGTATATGTTGTATGTTTAGTTTCGTGGCTGCGTTCGCAAAGTCGCAGAAGGGAGAATCGAATAAGGAAGAAATACAGAAAGCAAAAAGCAGGAATAACAAGATATCCGTTCATTCGTAAGAGCCAAGCGCGAAGGTGTCGGGCCAGTTAAAGCCAGAGCAGTCGAGGAGAGCCGGACAAGATGGGCAAGTCTTGCTAACGATGCAACTCTGAGAAATGGGCCTCAAAGGACCATGGTCAGCATCCGCCACTGCTCATCGATTTACGGATGAATAATGGTAGACATGAAACGTTGAGTGTATAAACGTTCCTAGACCTCCAGAAGTTGGCGTCCTTGGTTCGCAGCCTTCTCATTGCCTCTCGGAATCTTTGGAGTTGTATCCTGAGCAGCCTAGCTTTCTGCTCGAAAGTTGTCGAGTATGGGGTTATTAACCTTTCTTTGCGTGATCGAGGTATGCTGACGAGAAGATACCACAATGCCCCGAAAAGGTTTGATACAACTTCGCTGTGCGAGCTCCGTCATAGCTCAAGGTTGGATGCACAACCATATCTCAAGGCCATGTCCCCGCGAAAAAGACGGAGAGTCCCCCTAGGACGCAACCCCGGCGTACGGCTCGCGTGTGTTGTAGATTTGAGGGGCATGGGGAGAGTACTGAACATCGGCGCTATCATAGGTTTTCGATTGCTTAACTCTGTAAAACTGCTGGCCCGAAAAGCTGTGACTGGGTGGCATGGTAGGACGGTGCTCAAGGGGTCGTCCCATATTGGCCTCGGCGTAGTGGGATGATGATCTACCACTCCTACGGGTGGACGGAGGTTCATCGGCATACATGGTGCGAACCTTTGGTTGAGTTGTCCGATTATTCGCGTCGACCTTGTATGTAAACGTCATATTCTCCGGGGATCGAGCCCTGCGGCCACGTCTTGATTGATAACGAGCATCATCGTCAGATCCCTCGTCAAAGTAATCTCGCCGAGCACGGAACTCATCGCCGTTCCAAGTAGTTGTGCGAGCAAAGCTAGGGGAGACTCCTGGTGCTGGGTACTCGGTATGTGCGCGATGCATCTTGGGCGGTGACGGTCGAATTGGCTCGGCCATATATTCAGGTTCCCTTGACTTCTTGTACGACGAGGAGACCTTGTCGCGAACTCGGGGCGAGTCGTTTGACATGCGGCGGCGAGCCGCAGATCGTGGTACAGGCTCCTCGTCCTCTTCGCTAAACAGCTTTTCCGCCATGTTCGCCATCGGAGGCGGAGGAGGAGCTACACCATGGTGTGCCGGAGGTGGTGTTTGTACTGGAGGTAAGGTGGAAGAGTAGGTCTGAACGCGATGTGTCTTGCCAGAAGCCTCCAGGTATGTCTTGGCAAAAGCGTACTGGTGGTCATGCTTGTCTTCCGTCCTAGGTTCGCGAATCTCTCGACTCTGTGCCGGGGTCTCTTTCGAGCGGCTGCTAGATTTGGACTTCTTTTCCTTGGTTATAGGGGTGGCGGGAGGAGGAGTATCGGAGTCCTCCTCGACATAAACGTTCTTGTGGCGCGTCCGCTTCTCCTCGGCGTCCCGTCTGCGCTCAGAATCGCGAACCTTCTCTGCCTTCCTCTTTTCTTCTTTGCGACGCTCCTTCTCTTTTCGCTGCCTCTCCTTCTCCTCTGCTTCTCTCATGGCCTCCTCCTGCTTCCGACGTGCCCTGTCGATCTTCTCCTGCATACGCGCATTCTCTTCCTCCTTTTTCCTACTTCTCCGGTCGTCTTCATGTCTTGATGGGATCTTCTCATCGGGAAATGATGCTTTCTTGGATCGCCTCGAGTCCCGTGACTCCCGCGATTCCCGCGGTTCGGCGGTATAGGTGGTATACTGAGGCATTTCCTCAAACGATCTTGGCGGCGTTCGAGTACTTGTGTACGGACTTCCAGCAGACCAGGTTTGTGACTTCTTAAGTGGTGGCTCTGCAGTACGTGTCCTGTACGGGGTCTCGTGCTTAACATGCACCGTGAACTGAGGGCTTCTGCCATAATCGGAATCGTATGAGCGAGGCGGCGTGCGACCAGGTGTAGCTTCCCGGTCGCGCTGTCGACGACGTTCGGCATTCTCCTTCTCCAGCTCGTTGGCTCTCACCATATCATCATACTTTTGCCTCTCATTCTCATCTGAAAGAATCTCGTAGGCCTTCTGGACCTTTTGGAACTCCTCCACCTTGATAGCTTTTTGCGCCGGGTCGGTTACCTTGTCCGGATGGCACTTGAGCACCAGTTTCCGGTAAGCCAACCGAATCTCTGGAATCTGTGCATTCTTGGCGACGTCGAGAATGGCATAGGGATTCTCCGGCAGTGTGAACATGATGAAAATTGATGGAGCTGGTTGCGATGGGCGGGCTTCTCTCGATGCAAAAGACACGGCTTTCGCGATAATGACAATCCTGAATCAGAGTAAATCGCTGCGTAGACGCGAACCAGTCGAGTGGCGGCAGCGCGGAAGAAATTATCGCAAAACAACAGTCGTATTGATGGGAACGGCCGCTTGGTGTTTTTAGCGTTTGGCGTTGGCACCCGGTGAGTGAGACAGGTTTTGGTGCGATCAAGGCTACCGAAACGCACGAAAGACAAGGCCGAATGAATACCTAAAAAGGTATGTAGAGTCGAGTCACATTCAATTAAGAACTGACTTCCATATAGAAGAAAGATGGAAAAGAGACCCGCATGTGCAGTCGGCCCCAATGGATTTGTAAAAGGCAAAAACAATTTGGTCGTCGGGTAGGCGAGTGGATTTCTGTTCAAAATCTTGATCCGGGAAGAAAATGGGACGGGAAAGAGAGGGAATGACCTCAGTCAGGCATCGACAGAAAACCCACGACGTGAACCTGGGAAGGAAAGAGGTAGGTCGGACGGTCAGTTGGTTGGTACGTGACGGGTATCAAATGGGACTTGGAGGTCAGGTCGTATGGGTAATGTATGGGCAGTCGAAGCGGACTATTGCCTCAACGCAGAATGGAACATCCCATCAATCGATCGCACGGGGGGAAATGGGGCAACAATCGATGTCGTTGCTGCAATTGAGGGAGGTGCCACTTTCGACTGGTCTAGTTCTGGGTGCATCTGATGCGTGCGCCCAGCAACCTCGCAGTGCCCAGCCAGCGTAGTGACCTAGGTACTTGGGACAAACGCTATGGGGCTGATCCGCGGCCCTAGTGCCCACTCACAGCACGCGCAGGGGGGCATGTTGAGGGGCAAGGAACCAACAGGACAAGAGGTACACTCGACCTCCAGCGCCTCACAGCAAAGAGTAAACCCTGTCAACGCCCTGGAGGGGGGGCCAACTGCGAATTGGTTCAAGTTGGTAATGTACCTGCAAGTTGTGTGTAGCACTCCCAGACGTCTTTCGTGCATTCTCCCTCGCACCTCAAGCCCTGCTGCTTTGAACCTAGAAGGACTCTGAACCCTCATTGGCGATCAGCAAGACAGGTTAAGACGTCGGTACATTACTTGTTCGCGGCTTAACTGGTAGGTACACGATGCGCTATACGCACTACTACTACATACACGGTACGCTATAGTGACGCGGGCCTCGTTCAATGGGGCCAAGACAAGCAAACGTGGAACCCTGGAAATCCTGATAAATGGGGGAGGCGGGCACTCTGGGCGCATCTCTCACGTCGTCCAGATCGCTCCTTGTGTTCCGTGTGATGGCTGAAAGCGCATGTGGAATGTATCTAGTGGCCTGCCAGGCTGTGCAGAAGGATGCTAGTAGAGGAGATCGTCTTGCTCTTGGACAGGACTGCGTAGGACGGTCAAGCGATTTAGCGTGCACGCTGAGCGATGCCGTGTAGTGGGGGGTGGTAGGTAACAAGAGGTAGCGCGGTGCACTGTCAAGTAGCGGCGGGCGGTTGTCCTTGGTCGGTGCTAGGCGTGGAAATCTCCTGGTGACACGGCCGGCTATACTAGGTACGCTGTCACCCTCTATGCAGGTCGCTTGGTCATGACAGCTGGTAGTATTCCATGCGAGTATTTTGCGCATCATAGGTACACATACTGCCGAGTTTTCATCCAATGACGGATGCTCCGGTCGCCTCCGGACACAGTGCCTGGGACGGAATGCCTTCTTTTCGTACGTACAGAAGGACCAGAGTGGATATTGCAATATAGTGAAAGCAGGTGTCAACTGCACTACACTATTGAGATCATTGCTGCTGTATGCACGGAATACTGC
This sequence comes from Pestalotiopsis fici W106-1, assembly GCF_000516985.1. Lineage (NCBI taxonomy): Eukaryota > Fungi > Ascomycota > Sordariomycetes > Amphisphaeriales > Sporocadaceae > Pestalotiopsis > Pestalotiopsis fici. The sequence continues at coordinate 1,618,025 of NW_006917098.1, forward strand.
GGGTGGGAAAAGCCGAATGAGCGTTGGCGAGCAAACCCGAAACAGATTCAGTGGCGGGATGGGGGGCGCGGGATAGATACATGGTGAGGTCTGTATTGTGTATGATGCTGAGCTTACACGCGTTGAAACATGGTTACAAGTGAAAAGAGGGAGGGGTCTTTTGCCTGTACAGATCTTATGCGCAAGCAGGCGAGCAAGGGATCTGTGTATGGTTCCACTTCAAAGTTTACAGGTTGGACAGGAGTAATCAATACATATTATCTCTCAATACATCCCCGCATGAAAAGGTATCTCGTCATCCAGCGCAGAGAATATGCATTGTTTGTGCTAATGGGATCTTAGGTCATACTCGCCTTCCGTGTTATTCAGCGGCTGAAAAGTCGGAATAAGCGATCTGGTTTGCCAAAAGGGGATTTTCTAGTGAAGTGGCTCGAACCGAAACGAGAGTACAAGACGGGATATGCCATTTGATAAATCAAAACTTCTCTAGTTTCGGGCAGAGAGGTGCGGGAAGCATACGCTGGTGGCTTTTATTTATGCACTCACTACGGTCACTTGTCGTTCTGGTTCTACGGTGCCTGATCAGCAATGCCGCCTCTAATGTAGGCGATCAGTCCGTTCGTGGTGATCACCAACTTCAATTAGCATGAGCCAGAGCTGTGAAAGAAGTCCATTGACAGCAACAACGACACCATGATAATAGGCGATGGCAAATGGATTCGCTAGGCAGTAGGTATTTTGTCTGTGTAATTCGACCCAGGAATACATACGTACTTGACGAGCTGCCTAGGTCGTTGCAATCAAGTAATGTGTTTACCAGTTATGAGTGCCGCGCATGTTCCGCGGAGTCTCGGTGGCTTGGTAGCCACCCATGCCATCAGTGGCAATGGCGTTGAGAGGATTTCAAGAGATGGCGAATGTTTAAGCTCTGGAATTCAGCGCGACTGGGTTCCTCAGCTAGGATCTGGGGTTACGCGACTCCGACTCTATCAAAATTGAATCTAAACATTCCGCTCCTACTGTGATTCAATCCAAATAATTTCATGATTCTTTGACTGGAATCAATGTCATGTAGATGGGAATGTCCACTCCCAGCACCGATGGCCATGTCTGCCGCGGCAGTCGCAGGCCCAGCAGATCAGATCGCGGGGCCAAGATCCAGCAATAGCGGTGAGCTGCCACAATGCCCTCAGGCTTTATCTAGGTTGGGAATGTCTGGTATGGAAATGAAACTGCCCAACATCATGCAAACAATGATTGATTCTTCCTCACGAGATACAAACAATGGTTTGTTTTTTGCCCAGGCCTACGTACCATCATAACGTGACCGGCTAGCTCATAGTTGTCGTATAGAGGGAGGGGGCTGGTCATGTTTTTGATCACGGCTACGGGGCCAAGTTAAGGTTGGCAGACCAACATTGATGTACGCCTTAGGGATCCAGCTCGTGAATGTGCTGACTATAGGTCCCCCCCCCCATCGTCCACTATGGACTTTCTGCCAGGAGCCGTAGGTCGTTCCGGAATGCTAGACCCAACAGTCTGAATCATTCCAAACTGTGCACCGCGGAATACGACTCGTGGACTCGAACCGAGGTCGGAAGTCCAATATTCTAGAAAGAGAAAACACTAGCAAAACATATGCAGCTAGAAGCAGCTCATGATTGCTATTCGATGACATTGATACGTGACCCCACCTTACCCAGCATCGTTCGTCGTTCTCGAGGCACATCATTTGTCTCATCCTACGCATTTCCGTGACGATTTGGGCGCACGGCATCTATCCGATGAAAAGCTGTGCCATGCTGGCAGGATAAAGACTTGCAATTGCTTCAAAGAGCCTGAACAATTTGTCGTATTGGTAGCCCTGAGTTATGATGTGGCCCAATTAAAGTCCCTAGTCATTTTCTCTCTTCTCCCCCGGGTATCTGTAAGTGTACGGAATAGTCTCATGCAGGCCAACTTCTCGCAGCTTACGTATAAACTGGGGCATCCAATCAACGGGTCAACCACGGTTACTGGGCATGTCGCCTTTCTTTACTGTGTAGAGCCTGGCCGTTTCACGAGATGCAGTCGACACTGAACAGCTCGACTCCAACGATATACGTCAGACGTGAATGAGTCGTGATCAGTCGTATATTTGCAGCATTAAGCTTGCCCTTCCTGGCCACAAATGACATCAGAACTATTTAGACATATGATCACGCAACATGAATTTGAAAGAAGAATGATCAGAAGCATTGCAGTCCATTGCAGTCCATTGCAGTTGACCATGCCCAAGTCTCTGGCCGACGGCACAGGTCTGCATTCAGGTCACAACCATTGACTAGCGAGCGGCACTGTCATAGGCTGAGGTGGCCCCCCTCTTCTTGCCGTGATGTGGTTACACTATAGCTCATATGGTCACTGATGGGGGGCCTGCATATTCCAATGGAAGCTCGGTATTTTTGAAGCAGGTACCGAGCCCTAGGGGCACCGTGAGACCACCAGCTCAGGTGGTGGGCTGCACAAGAAGGATTCTTAAACGGAATCTGTAATCATGCTCCGGCTTACTAGTATATAGATGGCCTACTTCAGCCTCTTGTTGGCCCCCAGGCACGAACCTTTTCGAGAAAGGGATTGGCAATGGCCCTGTAGAAAATTCATGGTGTGGTCAGGATCGACAAGACGGTAAGAATGGGAACAAGTACATGGTATTCTCGTAAGTCCTTGGAAGGGGGTCTATGGACAGAAGCTGCGTACCCTATTAGTGGCCATCTTCTTTCTGTATGTGCAATGTGCATGTATGTGCGAACGAATAAGAAGCGCAAGACAGGGCAAATACGCGCCAGTTATGTGAGCTGCGGGACTTATTCACCGATTCAGTTTCGCCGATAGAGTTCAATGAGAGTCTGTGGAATCCTGAGCCAGCGCCTCGACGACCCTCGTCAGTGAAGGAGGACCCTTTTCGGATTGCTTCCTGACCCCTCGAAGAGAAGCAAGACTGGCCGAGATCTGCCTAGCTGCATTCCAGTAGAGGTAGCGTAGACGATCGACCATGCCATATTGGGGCGGTGAATCATGTGTTGTTAACTCTCAATTGCGCAGGAAGCAATAGGATTGAACCCGAGGACGAATCGCAAATCCATCGTCGCTTAATTGAGCTCTTTCCGATGTTCAAAGATACAGATTAATAACCCGGCAATTACGGCATCCTCAAGAGTCTGAGGAAAGAAGGAAAAAGAACAAATATGACTAGGAAATGGGCAATGATTTGCAACAAAGTCAGCCCGCGGCCGCGGAATCACGACCTGAATTGCCAAGGATCGTCTTCCCAAGTCAGCCAGCTTATCGTCAGATCTTCTCCTGACTCTGGAAAGACAGGGACTTGAGCTCGACATGGCGGGGGAGGGGTAAAAACACTGCGGCCACCAGCAACCTCCTCGCTTACACCCGTCAGTAGCTCGCGGACTGCATTTGTTTCCGGAGCATATTTTGTCAGGGAAACTCATACCGTGTGTATTTACTGCAGGTGTGATCCCTTGGTTTCAGAAATATTGAAAGAACGTGGCGGGTGGTAATATATGACAATAAAGTATTTCTGCACAGTACAGGAAGATCTAGAAATTTTCAGAATGGGCGCTGACAACCAGTTTCGCCTTCTTTCATCGTGTAAGCGAGTCAGATCCCCCACGCCATCGGTCAGATCCTTCTCGTTGCCTCTGGGCCTCTCCACAAGTGTTCCATAACGAATGCGTTTGACCCCTCTAGACCGTCCTGGTACTACAGATTACTGCCCGCGGTGGTACACTAGTATCGGGGGCTATATTGTAGAAATATATTCCGTACCTAGATAAGAATAGACACAACGCCACGCTTGAGGGAACACTTCACCTGGCTTAGAGAGTCAAAAGGTGAACAGAACAGACTTGAGGAGATGTTACAATGAATCCCCAATCTCGAATTCTCGTCCCTATAATACATGGAACACCTTGCCATGAAACCGCGCCATGCCCGTCAGCCCCCGGAACCGTTGGAAGTCCACACTGGCGGTGAGCTTACCTATGGTTACTACGGCTACTGTACAATCAGGACCGACTCCTTGCTTCCTGACCCGCGATAGCATTGTCAGATCTACTCACAAGTTATGCGTATGTAATCTGCAAAAGTATCCCGAAAGTATCATGCGCTGCCCGACATGTCTGCAATGCCGGTGTCCGTCATGTCAATATACTAGCCAAAGCCGAGTTGACACCTTGTCCTAACCGTGACATTATTGTTGCCTAGCTACATTGGCGAAAGCCCTTCCTCACCACTACCACCACCACCACCACCACCACAACGATCATCTGCAAAACGACTTTGCCCAATCACTTACAACAGTGACGACCCCGCCATCGCTTTCGTAGCGGCACCGTGAGAAGAGAGTGCCTCCACTGCACGATCCACGCACTTGGATGGGGATCGATGTCTGCTCTTTGATTGGCCGAGACTGTTGTGCTTCGGAACGTCTCGAAGCGCCGTATCCTACCCACACTGATCTCAGATGATCTACCTGGTCACCTCACAGCCCGCCCATTGACACTAATAACAAACAGGATGACCAGACCACACGAGCAGAGAGAGTGCACAGCAAGCTAGGTAAAATGTGCGATTAAAGTAAGGAATTGTGATCTGTAATCTTGAGCATATCCGTAGGTCCCGGTGGGGGAATAAAGATATACCATTCCCGTGCCCTGCCTCGGACAGGAAGGTACAACAATGAATGTTTCAGCCCATTCGCTCACCCACTCAGCACGGAAGCATGCGAGCGGTTTTCCCCAGCCAGCCAGGATGCATCACCGCCCTTCCCCGCGCTGTATCAGATGCGCAAATATCCTCCAAACGCCTCTTTTCAATCTGGTTGGCGGTCATCAGGGCGGTGGGGTTGTCTAAAGTCCAGTGATTTTCGTCTATGCTTGCCTTTGATCCGAGACAATGTCTGAAGCAATGATCTATCATTCGTGCTCACTGTCTTTTTTTCTAAAGGATATTCAATTTTGCGTTTAGACGTATAGTCAAATTTAATTTCTACATCATCAAATGCAGGGCCATGGTTGGATATTGCATTCGCTTGTGGCTTCCGGTCAAGGATGCCGTTATTCTGCAACAGAATATATTGCCTACGTAGCAGTATAATCTCGACCCTCCACATATTGTCCCGAAAAATTGATGCACCATTGATGTCATCAGGTCAATACTCGAATGCTCTGCATTGGTCTACACACAATCCTGCATCATTGAAACTTCATCGCCGAGATACCCAGACTTCTCCTTATAGCTTCAATATCAGAAAAAAAAAATAAAAAAACCACCCATTAAGCTTTCTTTGATCTAGATATCCTAGTGTCACGCTTCAAATCATACAAGTCTCGATACTGCCAGTCCCCGTTGTCCATGTGCCAAGTTCCTAAATCTTAGTGACATATTCCATCTTGCTGCCATCGAGCTAGTTGCCTAGGACATTCTTGGTTTAATTCGAGCGAGCCCGCAGTTGCCGGCGTAATTGGCCTTTTGAGAAAATCGTGCATTCATGCCCGACGCAGTTGGGAGCATAACAGCCAAACTAGCCAACCGCATCATGATGGAATTGTCACACACCAGGAAAAAGAAAAATGACAGACGGATAATAAGAAGATAGGAAGTTATGACGCAATGTACTTGGTAGTCAAGGTCACGTTGAGCACGAACAGCAGCCCGTTATTAGGCTTTGTATTTCTCAGTCACGTGTGCAAGTTCTTGGTCTGCATGGCCATTCTGATGGAAGTTGAATCAAAATATTACCTGGAGGTCCTCGGATCGAAATCCGAAAGGAAATCTTACAATGAGTTAGAGAATGTTTCGATTCACGGATACCGTAGAGCTACCAGCGTTTTCTACTTACTAGTTGTCTATAAGTCGATTGAGGTGGCAACCTCTCAACGGTACGGGCAATGGTGTAACTAAGAAGTGATATGACATGATAGTAATATGATTCAAAACATATGTTCTCGGTAATTATTTCAGGTAAGGATCATACTTCTTGATTGTCAATGTTGTATGAATGAACCCGTGTGCCACTGCCATACCTATATGAGGCTGGAAATAGCCATGCAACGCCGCCAATTATCATAGGCTTTTATTATTAAAGTGACCGTGGATCTCCTGGCTTGAGAAATACTCCTCGATAGCATGTAGATCGTCAAGATTGAATGGTACCTACCTAGCTACAAGGGATGGTTTGTTTACCTAGGTGGGCTGTGAAGGAGCCATGGGAGCAGCCTGTGGAAAGCGTTCGTGTAGAGAGACTATGATGGACAAAAAGACCCTAGATGCAGACAACTAAGCTCATTTTCCCCCAAAATATTTCATCCATCTGATTTTGCTGAATTGTGATCTTGTGAAATGTTGACATCTGCGTGACTCGAGTTCTTGTAAGCATGGAGTGCAATCTTGACCTTCCGTTCGTGTCAATATCCTACGAACAGAAACGAGTATCGAGTTCGTATACGTAGAGATGGAGTAGTCAAATCTTCCTTATGAAAGCTTTTGAGCTCCGTTCGATCATCAATGCCGGTCTTGGTACTGAATAGCACTCTCTTCATTATTGCCCTTTCCCTGCACAGCAAAACTTACCTACGCCATTGCTTCATCGATGCCTTGTAAATTTTTCACTGAAATTTCAATACCGAGTCCAGCAAGTCTATCTTTGTTTCTTTTCGACATGCCAACTCCTCGATCCAACGTGACCATGACTGTGCTTGTGGCCACTGCAATCTAGAGCTCGTGGTGATATTATTACTCTTGAAATAGGAGCCCAACTTCATGTGTCTGAGACTTCATGCTTAATAACAGATCTGTATAAATCTTTTGCTGTTCACGGAGCCAGTGCACATAAGTGGTCCAACAACGGATTCTTCTTTCACCATACCCTCATTCTATCTGAACACTAACTAGTAGTTTCCACGTTGAACATGCTGCGTCATGACCAAATCTGAACACTGTAGTACCTAATCACGCTTGATCGAGCGATAACATAGATTGTGTGGATTATAATATCTATCCAAGAGAAACTTCACTGAAGTATGAGAGAGTGCCTTTGCAGAGACAATAGCCAGGTAGGTGACGTTGACATCCTGTTCGAACAGCCTGCCTTGAGCCAATCCTTCGGGCCATCTGGTCAATTCTGTACAGTAACAATTTCTCAGACCCGGTCAAGGATATTTCTGGTCACTCATTACACTGGGGTTGTGTACCCACTACGGTGGAAAGTTTGAATGCCCATCTCGAATTATATGGTGATCTCGATTAGTTAGGTAATACTGATTGCCGTGGGCTATGGTGCTTGCTTTCTAAGAATAACGGCCATAATAACAACAGATGCTGAGCTTATATTCGATCAGCAATGATTGACTCCACGTTGCTTTCAAGAAGAATGCATGGCTCATTCAGGCACTGAAAGGCATGGAATTTGTTGCACACAACAAAGTCTATCAAATATATGTCGACAGGGATTGGGCATCGTACGGAGCTCACTCGGCCGGGAGGCACCTTTAAACCTGGGGCAGCCACCAGTCAAGTGTGAGGATCATGGCTGTGATTTTCACCCATGAATACTGTACGGCGGAAAGCGAATATTTCAAGATGCGGTTGCTTGCAAATTCAGTACAGCGGCGACTACAGAATCACCCTGTGGGTCATGGATGCCTGCCGTTGCTTTTTGGAGCTCATTTTCTGCCAGTAACGGTGAATTGACTGGCCTGATCAACTCACTCGGCCGTACTGTTTCCATACACCCTTTGGTTAACATCCGTTCTCTGTATCACCCTGCAACAATATTGACAAGAAGTGCTTCTTCAGAACGAGCAAAAATCGCGACAGCTCGAAATTCGTGGCTGATTGCAACCGAAAACGACAACGATTGACATACATAGTTGGGTATGCTGTTCATCTTCATGGCACCCCTTTTTTTCATGCACCAAATTGCTTTCACAACTTCTTAAGCTCAATTTGACCCACCCCAACGGTTCGCAGGGATCTCGGTAACGGCGAGTGTATCGATGCCCGGTGGTTGTCTAGACTTTGCAGGAAGAACCCGACCAATTGGAGGGAGGCGGGAATCCATAGAAGCAGGAGAGACGCATGCACGAGATGATCAAGGTCTTCGGGGCTGGTTTGGTTGCGGCACACATCGTAAAAGAGAATGGTGCCCTCAATCCCCGCCACTGCAACCAACCAACCAAAAAAAACGAGCGTGACGAGCCCAATGGTGTCAGCGTCTCAATAGTGCAATTGTGTCGAATATATATGAGGAAAGGTGTTTCCACCAGAGAGTCTTGGTAGCGATGATCGAGAAGACTCGACCCGGTTCGCGTCGAAAGTGATGAGCCGTGATGATTGCATGAGAACCAGGAAGTAATTAGAGAAGTAGATAGGCGGTAGACCAGAAACAGTATGGTGCCAAGAACACCCCAGCAGCAACGGCCATAGCGCATTACCACAGTAGAAGGCCCCTGGAAGAACCCCCCGCTCCAGTGGGCATTGGATCCCGGCGTCTCCTGCGGGACCCGCTATGAGCCAGGTCCAAGCAAGCAATGCAATTCCAGAAGATTGCAGGCCGGCGAAAAAAAAGCGTCCAACGCAAATTGGCTTCTCAATCTGTCGACGCGCTCACTAGGTAGTAATAAAAAAAAAATCCCGTCTCGACGAGAGAGAGAGAGGACAGCGAAGACTCCTTTTCTATCGTGCAGGTGAATGTCGTCAGTCTGGTTCGTGGTGTTGCTTTCTTTTTCTTCTTCCTCTTCCATCTGCTGTACAGTACTGGGTGTTATTACCTACTACCACCTCAACTAGACCGAGGCCTGGGTCTTTTAATCGTCGTCAACCGGCAGCTCCCTGAACCCGTCCTCAGCTCGAACCACCCTTATCCTGGGTTCCATCCTCTCCTTTGCAGCCACCTCACTTTTTGTTTTTGTTTTTTTCATGCTCGCATTGTCGGGCCCTCCGTCATCCAAGCATTGGGATTTTTAGGGGAAAAAAGGCTTGCAGCAAAAGGAAAAAAGCAAGTGTGAATGGAAACGAGCTGCCGATCAATTCTTCAATCATCGTGGTGCACAAGATTCGAAGTCAGCAAGCTTCAGTCCGCTTTGCTCTTCTCTTCGACCGCCGCCAACGCTAAACCAAGCCAACCCGCCTCTTAGACTGAGAGCAAAACGTCAATATTTACAACCATTTGTCTGCCAACTTTACCTACTATCGAAGCACTTTTCCGAGCTACTCCCACACCGGCGGACCTTTGACTGCCATACCTGCTGCTAGTCGCCTCGCATAGCGTCTGCTCTGGCTCCTCTGGGGGTCCCCTCTTATTGTTACCTTGTCACGCCTTCATCTCCGGGCGAGACACAGCAGGCACAAGAGCAAAGAAAGAGGCCGACTACCAGACGCTGCTGATCTTGTTGAGCTGCTGCTCAAGCTCAAGCTCCTTGGACGCCCCCTCCACTCTTTGTTCAGTCTAAGCCTGGCCAATTAAGGCTGTTCCACCCTCTCAAACCGCCGCGAACCCTCTGGTCCGCCTAGGAATCCCTACGGTATCTCGCACAAACAACACAAAACCTCCAGTTTCTGCGTATTCCTTGTTATTGGCACTCGCAATTCGAGACGGTCGTTTACACTCCCGGTGGCTCTGGTCGACATGGCTGCCATGTCCTCTGCTGCACCGGGTGCTACTACATTGACGCCTCCCAGCAGCTCCCACGGCAACGAACCTGTGTGGAAATCTTCCTACACGTCGGGTTATGACCAGGTATGTTACCTATTTCTGACCTAAAGGCTCCTCGGCTTTCCTCTCTTCTCTGTGCCTTGACTTGCAACTCATTTTGCAAAAACCATTTTCACCTTTGGCTTGGAACTCGTGGTTCCATATCATTTCTTTACTCATGTTGGCTGCCCCAGCTTGTCTTGTTTACTGACCCTACTTGTTCGTCTCACCGTAGGACTCAATGCAAGACCGAAACTTTGCAAGTGGTTACGAAACCACAAACGGCGCGGTACACGATGACTATGACGACATTGACCCATTCGCACGACAGGACCCCGGTGAACCTTTTCCTGCTACAAAAGGTGCGAGTTCATTGCTAGATTTTTACTTCTCCCATGGCTAGAACCTATCATTCTTGATTCGTTGTTTGCGATTAGTAGTAGGAAATCCATGACCACGTGCTAACATTGCTTCATAAGTGCGAAATGGCGGTCGAAGCACTTCTCGTCCCGACAACAAGCGCGGGCAGTCTCACAACAGTGACCCTGGCCCTACCGAAGATAGCAGGTGGATTCATAGGGACAAGTTAGCCAAGATTGAGAATGCAGAACTCCAAGCCGCTGGAATCGTCCTGCCAAAGCCTAGATCTCAGAGTCGTCCGCGAAGGGAACGTAGTACAGAGAAACTGGGTGGGCGCCGTCCGACTGATGCTTCGGAGCATCAACCACTACCAAGATCGCGCAAGAATTCGACTCAAGCATCTATTTCCGGGGATAGACACCCAGAAATGGACAACCCAGCCTGGGATCTGCGTCTCCCCCAAGAGATAGCCGAATCTCCGGATGAGTACTGGATATCCAGCGATACACTTGCAGGCAAAGGATCGCGTATTCCTGTTGCTAGACAAAGCCCGGGTACTTTCCCAATTGACTCCAATGATCGCAATGGCACGGGCGCGCGAAAGACGGGAGGGTCAGTATCGCCGGACGATGACTTTTCACTTGCCGTATCCAAACCCCGGTCGAGGAGCGGCAGCACTACTCTGAATGCCACCACGGGCAACCATCAACCGAAACGATCAGCCACGGATAACTCGCCAAAGAAGACACCTTCGACGGGAACAAGAAAGCCCTCGGCTGCCACGGCTAAATCTACTGCAACCACTCGTCCCAAGACGAGATCTGGCTCCGGCAAGGACTCTGGGAATGCCGCTAGGCCCACGACGAGATCTGGCGAACTCTCGCCTAAGGCGCCTGAAGGTGATCCGCCGTGGATGATCTCTGCGTACAAGCCAGACCCTCGACTTCCTCCAGACCAGCAACTTCTCCCCACAGTCGCAAAGCGTCTTCAGCAGGAGAAATGGGAGAAGGAGGGCAAGTTTGGAAATGTCTACGACAAAGAGTTCCGACCTTTGAATGACGAGGGATTCAGCGAACCACCACCGGAGCTGCCAAAGCCCCCGGTAGAGGACAAGCAGGATGAATGGCCTCTGCGAGCCGATGCCAAGAGTCCTACACTGAGCCGACCTGGTACGAGCTCGTATTCCACCATGCCCAGGATTCAAGATACACCGGTCACGCCCATGGCAAGCCCAAGATTACCATCAGCACCACCTCAGCCGCAACCTCAACCTATACAGGTTACCAGAGTGCCTACCGCTCCAGAAGAACCCGAGCCACAGCAGCCTTCCGAGAAAGAAAAGAAGAAGGAAGCAGGTTGCGGCTGTTGCGTGGTCATGTGAGAGCCTTGCTCGAATCCATATGTTCAAGTAGTCGTCTAGACTACATATTTTACCGACCGACTCCGTGGCATCGATCCCAATAGACTACTTACCTCAGACCGAGCGACCGACAGACACTGACGACGTCACGATTTTCCTTAATTTTCAGCGATTGCACTTTACACACCAATATGCCGTTGCAATCGCGACGTGCAGCTTTGGACAATACCGCCTCTCGCACCCGTTCCGCGCAAACAGCCGCAAATCTCCAAATTCGATACTCACACATGACAGTATTTCGAATCGTGACCATTGCAAACGGCACCAGCTCCTTTCTTTACTTTGTTACTTGTCCCATCATTGAATTTCAGACCTCTTTTTTGAAAAGCGAAACATCGCCCGGCGTTCATTGGATTCGACATTTTCGGAGTCGTGCGGCGTCCACACCTTTTCTTCGGCTCTTCGGAGGTTTCTTTTTTCGTTCAGGTCCCAGATTTCGATTTGGGTTGTGTATACTCGGGCTGGCATTTGCTTCTGGTCAGAGCCTATATCTTTTTTTAATCCGTGGCTTGCCTCGAGCCAAAATTCGAATGCTGTGGCAACAGATTATTTTCAGAATGTGCGCCCCAAGGTTTCTGAGTTACTCGAAGCATCAAGACCAAGGATTTGATTAGAATCGCATGGTGGGAGTGGATGTCCTTAAAGAGCATATCAGAGGGTCCAGCTTGGTGAATTGTAGATACCCTACGAGCTGGTTCAAGTAGTTAAATCAACATCTGTTGAAAAGCAATATTTCTATCCACTACGTGAGCGATCAGCCATCAACTCTTACCTAAGCTGTCTACCAGAAATACTCGTAGTGATATGTATGCATGTATTCACTATAACCCATGGATGCTACAAATCAAATAGCCGGCTTGGAATGTATTGTTCGAAATTGTTCGAGAAGCTGTTGGCTCCAGGCTCCAGACTATACCAATCTGCGTCATACCTCGGCACCCCATACTCTGTTCAGGGTTCCCCACGGGTTCCTCCGGCTGAAGAGACAAACCCCACAGTGTCTCGCGATAGACACTTGCTCAACTGTGGGCGGTGTAGTATAACCAAAACATGAGACATCTCTAGATCACGCAGCTCGGCTGGAGAATACTTTTGGCAGCACGTTAATCACAGCATCGCAAGACAACAATATGTCAACTCAAAATTACAAATTCGAGGGATGGGTAGGCCACGACCCTTCATCTGCAGAGGGCAAGATGGTCTGGACCGAATTTGAACCCAAGAGATGGGAAGAGACGGATATCGATATCAAAATAACCCACAGTGGAATGTAGGTCTATTGGGAATGGTCCGGCAAGGGCGATTCATTAACCGGTCGTAGGTGTGGGAGCGATATTCATACCTTGCGGTCTGGGTGGGTAAGAGCTGCCTGAAGGCGAGACTGCAGAACCAAAAGAATACAGCTGACGGATTTCCTAGTACCCAGCACCTTATCCAATCATTGTTGGCCATGAAATCGTGGGCGAAGTGGTCCGAGTCGGCTCCAAAGCCGTCGGCAACCATCGCGTTGGCGACCGTGTCGGCGTGGGCTGCCTGACAGACAACTGCGAAGGCCTCCCAGGCAAGCCCAAATGCGACGCCTGTGTGGCTGGAGAGGAGCAATTCTGTCCCAAAGCCCGCTGGACGTACCCTGGCCCTCACCACAACGGAGACAAAGGCTATGGTGGCTACGCGACGTACCACCGGTGCCCTGGGCGCTTTGCGTTCAAGATCCCCGACGCGCTGGAATCTGGCCAAGCGGCTACCATGATGTGCGCCGGCATCACCATGTTCTCACCACTGAAGCTGTGGGGCTGTGGTCCGGGAAAGAAGGTCGGCATTATTGGCTTGGGGGGACTGGGCCATTATGGTGTCCTGTTTGCCAAGGCCATGGGCGCCGACCAGGTGATTGCCATTTCCAGGAGGGAGAGTAAACGCCAGCAGGCTCTACAGCTGGGCGCTGACGACTACTTGGCCACCGAGGAGGGAGATAAAGGGTGGTTCAAAAAGTATTACGGACAACTCGACTTGTTGATATCGACAGTCGCGTCCTCCAAGGTGTGTTGCTCTCGGTTTTCTTTGACACGCCAAATTTGCGGCAGACTCGCAGGCAGCTGACCGCGGTCTTCATCTTCTTGACAGTCCCCCATGAAAGGCTATCTGGCACTGCTAAAGCCAAAGGGCACTCTTGTTCATGTCGGTAACCCAGACGACGGCCAGTTCGTCATCCCCCCGACACCTCTCATCATGAAGTCGGCCAATTTTGCTGGATCGACCATCGGCTCCGCGGGAGAGGTTAGAGAGATGCTCCAACTGGCCGCCGACAAGAAGATACAGGCTTGGGTTGAGCAGAGGCCCATGAAGGAGGCAAATCAGGCCCTCAAAGATATGGAGACGGGTAAACCGAGATATAGATATTGCTTGGTCAACGAGGCAGGTTCCAAGTTATAGCATTTTACTTGATGATACGAATGAGTATAAGTCGGAACCGAGACTACTAGGTAAACAGTATAGGCGTTGCTTGTATATGGCTATGGTGACATCTGGTTTCGGAGCTCTTGGTATGAATGATGCCAATACTGAGACAAATCAAGGTGTGTTGAACAGAAATAAATTGATTGTTGTTATACCTTGAGATCTGTCTATGGCGCCGAATCCAGTTTCAAGACAAATGTTTCATTTTCCCCATTTTCACGTGCTTAAAAGGTGCCGCTACTGGAGAGCTTTAGCGTCCTGGGTAGCTGGGTGACAGGTTGTCGTAAACACGTTGATCTTCTTCGTCCTGACCTTACTTGGCGAGTTCAATTCTTGTTTGTTCATATTGGATACAACTGATCTCGGATAAACCACCATTACCCCGTGTGTCGCCGCCCATGATGAACATGGAGGGTGGGGCTGTCCTTCGCACAGCGCTCACAGCATTGGCGCTTGCTTTGCCTGCGTTTTATATACGCCGCCAACTCAGCGCCCGATTGCGAAGGAGGGATAGGCGCCTCAAGCACGACCAAGAGCGTGTGCTGATCCTCGGCGCATCCAGCGGCGTCGGACGGGCCGTCGCCAAACAGTATGCGGAGCGCGGGGCACGCGTCTGTGTCGTGGCTCGCCGGGCAGAGGAAATCTCTGCTCTGGCCCAAGAATGCGGCGATCATTGTATCTGGCACGTGGCCGACTTTAGCAAAGCAGAGGACATGGTGCAGGTCAGAGATCGGCTCCAAGGTGAATGGCAGGGCTTGGATACTCTGCATGTCTGCGCCGGTGTCTCGGCGTTGCAGCCCGTCATGGCCCTCACGGGCGCGCAGCCCGGAAAAGATGCCACGGTCTCGGGCATAGACGCAGCCGCGAGGATTGCTGGTCGCGCAGTACAAGGAAACTTTGACGGACCATTGGTTTCAGCATTGACATTTGTAAGTTGATTTACGACCCGTGCAGGAGATGATAAGGGTATATACTGAATTGGCATTGTCAGATTCCAATGCTTACACGAACCTCGTCCGCGCCGGCCATCTTGCTGGTTTCCTCTGTAGCTGCCGTGATCCCAGCGCCCACGAGAGCACTGTACGCATCTACCAAGGCTGCATCGCTTCTTCTGTACCAGTCGCTGGCCATTGAACATCCACAGATTGCTTTCACCTTTGTTTTGCCAGCCACCATAGAAGGCAACTTTCGTGCATCGGCTGTGGATGCTGGGCCGGTCCGCGAGGAAGATCCAAACAAGACTGGACTCAAGATTGGTTACGTTGCGCAGAGATGTATTGATGCTGTGGATCGTGCAGTCACGGGAAATGTCATCCTTCCCTGGTTTCCCTATTCGATCGGCCAGTATCTCTACAAGATTTGGCCTGCGTATGTTGAGAAGCGTGCCCGGCAAAAGTACAATTTCAAGGCCTAGGTGCTGGGACTCGAGTACAATTTCTCAGCATATGCAGATAATGAAATCCAATTGATGCCTGCGAATACCGAAATTGAGCAGGTATTGGCCAGAAAAGACATGATTGTTCATTTCTTCACTCTTATTGTTTGGTGCCTTTGTTCCAATAGCATGGAACAACAATGACAGGACAAAGGCCGTCCTTTACGTATGCGTCTCAGTTCCAGCTACAACTCATTTGTTACCGAATTCTGTCCATGGATTCATAATATGACAAGTAATTTGTGTAAGAGTTGTTGTTACTGTGCCTGATGTATCGAGCTGTATATTTATAGGCCATGTCGAACTACGATTTTGACTGTTGATCCATTTGCACAAACGTCGCAAACAACAGTACACAGCATTCAGACCCCAAACTAATCACTATACGACAAGATGGCAGGCCAATCGAAATCGTCTATCAAGGTCTTGGCAGTTTTGGACAAGACTAGAGATGGAAATGGCTTCATTATCCGCGCCATTCGCAATGGTCAAGTTCTTTACATTCTGGTGCCTGCAGACATTTTCCCGTCCGGGTGGGACAAGGCGAGTACAAGCCCTGAACCTGATCTTTCCATAATTCCAGAGTCTGATAATTGCAAGGTTTGGACCTTGTCGGCTTCATCAGGAATAGGCTGCAGACGAGTGATTCAAGCTCGCGGTAATGGCATACCGAAGAAGCCTTTGGAAGGTGTGACGGGCATCGATGATATCCGTGGTTCACCAAATTTAATGACAGCCGAGTATTCAGAGTTCACCCCCGTCAAGACTTGGCCAGCCAGTGGTGGCCGACGCACTGACAGAGTACAAGCTGCGAAGCACCCAAAATTGAAAGATTCCGTGGTCATCAAGATTGTGGAGATTCCCGACCATCTGCCCATAGGTGAGAATGATCAAATTCCTCTCGGCACAGGAGAAGCAGAGATGAGGACAGAGATTACTAACCACTACAAGATGTCAAGCTTGGGACTCGCGCCCAAGTTTATTGGTCTAGTCACCGAACAAGGTCGTGGTGTCATTGGCTACATCATGGAGAATATCAGAGATTGCCAATCCTACGAGGAGATCAAGGCAAAGGCCAAAGGTAAGCTCCCACCAGCCGAGATCAAGAATGTGCTTGCGGTTGTGGACCAGATGCATCGTCTGGGTATTTATCATGGCGACCTGCATCTCGGCAACCTTTTGAAACGTGCAGATGGTTCGATTACAATTATTGACTTTCAGCATGCCCAACCATTGGGACCCAACGGTCACGTTGAAGGTAAGCCGATTCTCTCAGCTGAGAATGAACGCGAGGAGCTTGAGGAAGAGTTGGACGAGATTGGTGTCCGGCGGTGAGGTTTAGCTTTTGGCAAGTCATGATCTATCATAGACAAGTCCCAATATCTGCAATGGTTGAGTAAGGAAGGTAAGCCAAAGTTGAGAAGAAAAAAAAAATGAGTAGGTCCTAAGTAGAACTTGTAGCTATCGAAATAAAGGCAAGTATTTTGTGTAAATATGCATATGGCCTCTAGTGGAGACTGTCACTTCTTTTCATATTCGTCAAATGTGAAAATCTCTCCTCTTTGTCGCATAGAAGCCACACGAGCCAACGAGCCACATTGTGCTTGTGTTGAAAATAAGATTGTAGTTTGCATGAAATTCTGTTGGACTAATGCCAGGGAGCAGCCTTTGTCGGGCCGCGCGAACCAGCCAAGAAAACATATCTCTAGTTTTTCGAGATTAGCTGTCAGATTGAACTGACTTAACGGTCGCCACATGTTGTTCCTCAACACCGTAGCCATACATGCGGGCAGTCTAGACTCTACAGAAGAGTATACCTCAGCTGCCACCAGTTGGTGATCTTTGCTGAATGATCAGATATACCCCACCATGTCCCGCTATCGATCTTATCGATAGCAGAGCTTCTCGGGGCGCCCAGCCCCAGCCTCGCCACTAGCTTTTCCCATGAATCGGCAGGTGGACGAGACCCGGTAGTTCGTAGAGAAATGTAGAAAATCCTAGAAGCATGAAATGCTTGCCGATGCTAGTTCAGCCTTGTAGACAAATGGAAAATAGTAGGAGCAATTGGGTGCCAAAGACAGCCGGGGCACAAGGCAGAATCGCAGTGCTCGATCCATTGCAGCCTTTTCCCGTCTGTCATCAGTCGATTCTGGAACTTTGGAGAATTGATGGAAGGGTCTTGATTCTTCGGCCAATCACTGGGGCGCATTCCTCATGGCTGCAGGGACCTGGACGACTTGCTGTTGCCGGGCGAGCGAAAGCTGCTGGGGTTCCGCCACCAGATTTCAGCCAACCAGCGGTCGCGCACACAGCAGGCGTAACCGTTCTTAGTTTAGTGCCAGTGCCACCGAGCTGCAACTGCCTGATGGAATCGCATCGAATTCTCTCTTGGGGCTTGGAATTAGTACAGAACCGGGGTGGCCTAAAAGGAATCCTCCAGCTGCTTGCCCATCCCGCAAACGAGCGCCTAAGTACAAGAAGCACGGAATTTGTGAACTTTTCCTCAACTTCCTCCGCTTTCCACTTCATATTCCCATTCCTCCCACTACTATTCTCTTTCCAAGAACTGCATCTGCTGTTTTTGTTGTTGCAGACACCTCTTGATACCCCCATTCGTCTTCAACAAAACCCTCTAGGTAAGTGAATACATGCGCTCCGTTGCAAGCTCTTGCTCCCCTCGTCACCATCCACCCGAAACCGTCAGCCTTGCCTTGCCATTCGATTGTCTTCGAGGGCATTCCACTTGTCAAGTGTTTCCTTGGAGAGCGCAAACAAGAGTCAATGCCTCGAGGACATGAATGTGTGTTTCCTGCCTTGATTGTCAGTCATTTCCTGTGACGACAATCGTGGCCAAGCTCCCACCGATGGTGACGAGCTTCGGTTCACCCAAGGCACTTCACCAGTTGCCCCTGCGAATTCTCTCGAACCTGCTACACAAGAAATCCATAGATTGCACGCAGCTACTACCGCTTTCGCATTCTGGAACTTGTTTGTTTGCTCGGTTCGCTGCTCTTTGCTCTGGAACCTTCCAAAACCTTCCACCAGGCTGAGCAGATTCCATTGGTTTCCACCAGAAACCATTGGAAAAATCTTTCAACTATTTCACATCCCAATTCACCCGCATCGAGATAAATCATTCTCGCACTTGCCATCAACACAAGCCTCTACGCGCAACATAATCGCTAACATTATTGACTTGCAGAAGTCGTTTCCTTTCCACACATCTCAACATGTCTGAGACTTTCGAGTTCCAGGCTGAGATTTCTCAGCTCTTGTCGCTGATTATCAACACCGTCTACTCGAACAAGGAGATTTTCCTGAGAGAATTGGTGTCCAACGCCTCGGATGCCCTCGACAAGATCCGCTATGAGGCTCTGTCCGACCCGTCCAAGCTCGACTCGGGCAAGGACCTCCGCATCGACATTATCCCCGACAAGGAG
Source organism: Pestalotiopsis fici W106-1 (assembly GCF_000516985.1). Classification (NCBI taxonomy): domain Eukaryota; kingdom Fungi; phylum Ascomycota; class Sordariomycetes; order Amphisphaeriales; family Sporocadaceae; genus Pestalotiopsis; species Pestalotiopsis fici. The sequence continues at coordinate 1,636,885 of NW_006917098.1, forward strand.
AACAAGACCCTGACCATCCGGGATACCGGTATTGGTATGACCAAGGCTGTAAGTTATTGACATTCTTGTCCTTTCGTTTATGCTGGGCATGTGCTGACTCACATACGCAGGACCTTGTCAACAACCTCGGTACGATCGCTCGTTCCGGAACAAAGCAGTTCATGGAGGCTCTGACTGCTGGTGCCGATATCTCCATGATCGGTCAGTTCGGTGTTGGTTTCTACTCTGCATACCTGGTTGCCGACCAAGTTACCGTCATCTCCAAGCACAACGATGATGAGCAGTACATCTGGCAATCGTCTGCCGGTGGTACTTTCACCATCAAGACCGACACTGAGGGTGAGCAGCTTGGCCGTGGTTCCAAGATGATCCTCCACCTCAAGGACGAGCAGAGCGAGTACCTCAACGAGGCCAAGATCAAGGAGGTTATCAAGAAGCACTCCGAGTTCATCTCGTACCCCATCTACCTCCACGTCACCAAGGAGACCGAGAAGGAGGTCCCCGATGAGGACGCTGAGGAAGTTGAGGAGGTTGATGATGACAAGAAGCCCAAGATTGAGGAGGTCGATGATGACGAGGAGAAGGAGAAGAAGACCAAGACCAAGAAGGTCAAGGAGACCAGCATCGAGGAGGAGGAGCTCAACAAGCAGAAGCCCATCTGGACTCGCAACCCCCAGGACATCACCCAGGAGGAGTACGCCTCCTTCTACAAGTCCCTCTCCAACGACTGGGAGGACCACCTTGGTGTCAAGCACTTCTCCGTTGAGGGTCAGCTTGAGTTCCGTGCCATCCTCTTCGTTCCCAAGCGCGCTCCTTTCGACCTGTTCGAGACCAAGAAGACCAAGAACAACATCAAGCTTTACGTCCGCCGTGTCTTCATCACTGATGACGCCACTGACCTGATCCCTGAGTGGCTCAGCTTCGTCAAGGGTGTTGTCGACTCTGAGGATCTTCCCCTCAACCTGTCTCGTGAGACCCTTCAGCAGAACAAGATCATGAAGGTCATCAAGAAGAACATTGTCAAGAAGGCTCTCGAGCTCTTCAACGAGATTGCCGAGGACAAGGAGCAGTTCGACAAGTTCTACAGCGCCTTCTCCAAGAACCTGAAGCTCGGTATCCACGAGGACTCCCAGAACCGCCAGATCCTGGCCAAGCTTCTCCGCTACAACTCCACCAAGTCTGGTGATGAGCTGACCTCCCTCTCCGACTACGTCACCCGTATGCCCGAGCACCAGAAGAACGTCTACTACATCACTGGCGAGTCCCTCAAGGCCGTCCAGAAGTCTCCCTTCCTTGATGCTCTCAAGGAGAAGAACTTCGAGGTTCTCTTCCTCGTCGACCCCATTGACGAGTACGCCATGACTCAGCTCAAGGAGTTCGAGGGCAAGAAGCTGGTTGACATCACCAAGGACTTCGAGCTTGAGGAGACTGAGGAGGAGAAGGCCGCCCGTGAGGCCGAGGAGAAGGAGTACGAGGACCTCGCCAAGGCCCTCAAGAACGTTCTCGGCGACAAGGTCGAGAAGGTTGTCGTCAGCCACAAGCTTGTCGGCTCTCCTTGCGCCATCCGTACTGGCCAGTTCGGTTGGTCCGCCAACATGGAGCGTATCATGAAGGCCCAGGCCCTCCGTGACACCTCCATGTCCTCGTACATGAGCTCCAAGAAGACTTTCGAGATCTCTCCCAAGTCCCCCATCATCAAGGAGCTCAAGAAGAAGGTTGCCGCTGACGGTGAGAACGACCGCACCGTCAAGTCCATCGTCCAGCTCCTCTTCGAGACCTCCCTTCTGGTCTCTGGCTTCACCATTGACGAGCCCGCTGGCTTTGCTGAGCGTATCCACAAGCTCGTCTCTCTGGGTCTGAACCTGGACGAGGAGGTTGCCGAGGAGGCCGCTGAGGCTCCCGCTACTGCTGATGATGCTGCCGCCGCTGCTGGTGACAGCACCATGGAGGAGGTTGACTAAATGCCTCTTGAATCAGGATTTCGGAATTGAAAAGTTCGACGGAGTTTTGGTCGGGGTTCATTGTTTCCTCTTGCTTGGTTCAGCATATTTCACACCCTCTAATGCCTCATACCCACACATGTATTCTACATTGATGCCGTTCATGACGATACAGGCCGGATAAAATAATCCGTAGACGAATGAAACGTTTTAGATCAAACTATTGAAGCCTTATTCACGTGACGCTCTGTGACATTTGCTTGGTACATCGTAGCGTAGTGAAAGACAAAAGAGCAATCTCTGATTTGCTGCGATTGTGCCAATACTATTCTTGCGCTGCGTCGACCTGTACGCCAACTATTGTAATTCTTGGGCCATTATAATTCCTTCTGCCGTCGATTAGCCACTGGACAGCTGATATTGTTATGACTACGGCAAAAGCAACAATACAATAGTTCATCGATGAACCGTCCACTGGGAGAGCCGGAGGAAACACGAAAAATATGGTAGTAACCACAGTATAAGCCAAACCAATAAATAATATTGACTGTCCAGCCAAGCCAAGCCGGCAATGTAAAAGACCGTTCTGGTAGCTTTCTTCTCAGGCAAACCAGATTGACGGCGATTGGGATGCCGTAACTGATGCCAAGCGCGACGACGGTAGCTGACAAGATGGCGTTGAACGCAACAGTCGATCCTAGGTAAATGCACCCAAAGACGACCACTACGAGCGCATTCAGGTAGAGCGCATTTAGAGGAACCTGTAGAGTGGGATGCGTCTTCCACCACGTACGAGAAGCGGGTAAGCCGCCGTCGCGGGCAAACGCAAAAATCATCCGGGAGGAAGTTGTTAGACAAGCGGTACCGGCAAAGACGAGACACATGAGCGGAAACATTAGTAGACACACGGCCCCGGCTCTGCTGTCGGTTGCCAGGTTGAGAATCTGGAGTAGCGGCCCGGCCGGTGACGTGATGATATCGGTTGTGTTGGTTTGTCCTCCCGATACAAACAAGAGAATCATGATGAATATGAATCCAGTGCTGATCCCAATGTACTCGCAGTATACCATGATTTTGGGGCCTTCGACAGCTGCGTTTGGAATCTCTTCAATCATGTGAGCTACAGCGTCGAACCCAGTAAAACCTGCGGCGCCCTATTTTCATTAGTGACTGCTCCTTGAATCGGCGTCAGAGCCGTAATGGATCATCGAAAGTCATATGAAAGTAAGAACAAAAGAGAAAGTTGTCCCGATGGCCAAACATCAAGCATGCCAGCAAGGAGCGCAGCGCCAAGAGTTTTACTCACTTGAAGAAGGCCCAAGAGCCAGGCGACACCATCTGGCCATCCGGTTGTGTTTATAAAAGTGGCAAAGACATAATCAGCTGTGGCATACTTTGGGGCTGCGCAGGCCAGTACGGTGATGCAAATGATGATGAATCCAGCAATGCTCCAAAAGAGGGCAAAATGGTTGATCCGCGGAAGCAAAGATTCCAGGAATACGTTTACTAGAAACACGACGAGCGTGATTCCTAGATAGCTTGAAAAATGATGCATGTTAGTTCTTAAATTATTCACGTTGGGAAAAGAATAACATTTCTCGCCAAAATTGCTATGCTGAGAACCATCTAACCTATATTGTTAGACGCCACAAAGAAAAGTTAAACAATAAACCCCAGAAGAGTCATCAAGATTCCAACTATTATAGTAGCAAAAGAAAAACGCCATGCCATGTCAGTACTCACATGAGAAATTGATGCCACCTCTCAAACCGATATTGCGGATTCAGAAGCGAGATGATATCGACCACCAGAGTGCTGGCCAGAGAGCTATTCGTAGCAACGAGCGCCACCCACCCCGACACATTGATCTAGCCCGTGACCCAGGAGAGGCCCCTCTGGAGCGGCCGAGGCGCGACGACGGCGACCCAGTGGTACTGGCCGCCCGCGGTGGGATACGCCGAGAGGAACTCGGCGAGGCTGGCGGCGAGGGCGAGATTGCAAAACCCCGCCGCCACGAGGCCCCAGACGACGGCCACGGGGCCGCCCGAGGGCAGGGCGACGGACAGGGCCGTGGCGAGGGCGGTCCACGAGTTCAGAATGGCAAACGACAAGCCCAGCATGGTCCCGCGGCTGAACTGGCGCTTGAACGCTGGCGCGTGGCCGAGTTCGGCCAGTCTCCTCTCGTCATGATCGTTTTCACCTGGCCTTTTGTTGATGTGGTCTCTCATGATATGGGAAATTGTGGTGATGGGGGTTACTGTTGACTTGTTGAGTGGTCAAGTACTGCGTTTGATTCCGGGACAAGTTCCCATGAATACAAGTATTTCTTGAAAATGCTTCCGTAAGGAGCGTCATTGGGAAATCTAGTGCTTATTTCATCCAATTTTGCTTTCACTTTGGCGGTCGGAAATCAAACTTTACAGACTCGAAACGGCTTGAATAATGTTGTTTGAAATCATGAGGACAGTGCTTACAAGATGAGGTGATACCAACCTTGTTCACTTTTTAGTCCTAGGCCAGGCCATGGTGAGACTTTCGTTGGCCGCAGACTCTGCATGAGCAGCAACAGCAACAGCAACATCAACATCATGGACACCATCGTCGCCCAAGGTCCTTGATACGAATGAGCAAAGACGTTGGGGCTCGCCTCACCCTGGTAGTGACGTTTTCGGCTAGTGTAGTTTGCTCTGTATAGTCGAACCCCAACGCCAAGCATCACTGATTGGACATGGGACAACACGCAAATGTTAAAGGCGCTTCCGGTAGGGCAAACTTCATAGGATTAGCTAACAACAGAAAACACGTGCAAGTAATTTGTATTGCTTTTGGAAAATTAAAAAAGGGAAATCGTATCTTTGAGATACCGAGCATCTTACCACGGCAGTGGCGTGGAACTGGCGCCATCGGCTTTTTGACCTCGGTAATTCTGGCACAAAAAACTTGACTAGGTCCAGACGATAGCCCGAGTCACGAACGACGCTCCACAGAGTGGTAATACTATGAAAAGAACTATAGAGACATGATGAAAAACACAGAGCGCAATGACTTGTAGTATATTCCAGGTAGATTTTACGACTAGGAAAGCTTGTAGGTTATGGCCACGCAGGCACCGAAATGGGCACGAAAAGTCGGCGTGATTGTTGTTATCCAGCCAACGACTTCTTGATACTAGTCCACTTCCGTGCGCCTGTACCTATCTGAATCACGACAGTCTATCAATTTCCAAAAATAAATGTCCCACTATCCCAATATACTAGAGCAAATCTTGACGCGTTGGATTATTTAGTATAATATACGTAGAGGCCCAGTTATCCGGATATCCACTCACCCAAAGCTGCCGAGACGGACGAGGCCGAAGTTTTTCTTTGTGATGCTGCCGAGGGTCCAGTGCAGTGCTAGAGATGGGCGCCGGGTTTTTAGGCGAGTGGCCCTCCAGCGGAGAGAGCTAGGGGCGGCCCGCCCGATAGGATACAGCACTACTCGCCTGCGATTATAGCGGCCAAGTAGTAGATGTACAACGCTTTTTTGTGATATCAGTCATGTCACGTTGTCATTACCACTTTTAGGAATTGGACTTGACAGGATCTCGATCAAGATAATAGGACATTTCAACTTGAGTTTTTTTTTTTGCTACGATATTGTCGTGGTGGTTATCCTGCCAAGAGGAATGAAACTGGTATATGGCGCCGACTAGCCCCCTAACAGAGAGTGGACAATCGGTCCTGTACCTGAAAGCCCTAGATATCGGCGGCGTTGAGGTAACTATGGGTTTCACGCTGTCGTAATTTACTGTGATACACACCTTGGCATCTCTCGAGGAAGATACTGGCCTGATGCAGAGAAGTTTGGCTGCCTCGAGGCAGCTACAGGCACTCCAGCGCACAGACTCGGGCAATGCCCGGCGGTAGAAAATGTGTGTCCTGTCCGTGTAAGCCAGCCGCAGCAGGTTGCATTGTTCGAGAAAAAGAGTCGCGGACAAATGAAGGGGGCAAATGCCATGAAACTGTAGTCCAGGGGGGGAAGGGAAAAGAGTTTGGTTCCAGCTTACTTAAATGATGAACCTCTCGAACCAGGAAAATCGCATGATCTGAAGTCAGGATCTAGGCCAAGGGTTCATCCATACGTGGGGAAAACTTGGGACGCTCGTGGAACAAATAAGCATGATCCAGAGGGGCCCCAGGCATTTGCCGGGCTTCCACTCATTCTGGAATGGGCAACATTCTTCTAAAAGACAAAGTGCACACACAATGTTGAGACGAAGATGCAAGCAATAACCTCGTCGATGAATTTGTGCTGCTTGGCCGAGAAGTACACGAATTTAGATCCCTTATCGCATCTCCGGAGATGTAATCGTGACACAGCTAGGCATGGGCGGAGTTGAAGTGTTTCACCGTCCAACCACTTATCGCTGCTGCCATCAATTGACACCACACTGCAGAAACAGGTGCTGTAGATACCGACTAGGGCTCTCGAGGAGAGCTGAGGCTTGTTGGTGGATGACGACTTCATCAAAGTGACGAGCACATCAAACAGAGGGGATTCTCTTCCCAATGCCGATTTACGAAACACCAGAGTTGGGAAGCCATTGGCTTGGTTCAGCCGCAACCCTCCCGGAGCTCTAGTCTGCAATCGGTCCAAGGGGAGAGTCCCATCTTCTGACGAGTTTCAGAGATCCCAGCTGCTTGCCTTGTCCACACCACTACTCTCTTTTTCTGTTCCGGTACCTGCCTAAGCCACCACCATGGTTTCCAGCCTATATGCGACTGACCACACAGACGTCTCCTCAGATCTTTTGCCATGTGCCGGGCTTCCTATTGACGGCTTTTCTTTTTATATACATATATATAGATATGATCGTTGGGTCCTGTCGCAGATCTTGAACACGTAATACATTTGCGCATCTCGTCTTTGTGAGGAACCGCTGCAGATTGCCATTAAACGCATCATCACCCTACACTACGCTTCCCCAAGCGAATTCTCCGATCCGCAAAGTCACTTATATCTCGGAAAAAAGAAATGAAGATTCTTACAGTATTTGCATTGAGCGCCTCGGTAGCATTTGCAGCTCCGTCAAGCCCAGCCAGCCCGCCCACGCCCTCCACACCGTCCAGCCCATCAAGCATATCATTGGGGCACGACAAGACAAATTCGAATACTCTCACAAGCTGTACCCCGGACTCCATCGCACAGTGTGTCGCATCTCTAGGGCTGGATGGGATATCATGCTTTGCTCAAGTCTGCACGACAATGGGAGCCACAGAGTTGAGGCGGCGCCAGACCAGCAACGCTACAGCTGCTGCCACCGACGACCTAGATGAGACCGACGGCGACGATGACGATGAGGATGTAGAGGATGACTTTAGGGTCGCGGCCCATGACGATACGCCGGCGTCCTGCACTGAAGATAACCTGCTGGACTGTGCAGTGGCCCAGTGGAGGAATCCCGACATTTGCTTTCAGCAGCTGTGCCTCTAAGTTGTGTAGCAAAAATGTCGCTTTGGGGATGGAGAGGCGGGGAGCGGCATATTTGTCCTTGACAATCAACCGAGATTCTTTCATCTACGTTTGAAATTATTCTCTTTTCCTGTATCAGGAGTGGAGGCTCCTTGTACACCAACAGACAGACGGGAATCCCCTCCTTCCCCCTTTTTTCCAGCGCATCACAAGATCTGAAAAGACTCGGGAAAGTCGGGTTGATTATTGGTGTTTGATCGTGGCGATTGTACGATGTGAATTGATTGATTGATACTGTACTATTAGATAACTGACTCGACGATTCCGGATTGGCCTACACGATGGGGAATGTTTGACAGGCGCTTTTGGTCCTTTTCGGGTATAGAAGAACATTGATGTGTTAGCGGGCTAGTGTTTTCTTTTTTGTTATATCCCTAGAACTCATGCAAGGCCACTACCGTAGATACAATCGGCCCTGGCCAGCTCGTTACGAAGAATGATACTCGAGTTCTGTCCCTCTCAGCCTTATTACCCTTGATAATGACGTGTGAAGGCGGCGGTATCAATTTAAACTATTGCACAGCAGTACATGATGATATCCTGTCATATAATATCAAATATCCTGAATCGCAATCACCTGTGCTTTGAATGCCGCAAGTCCGTGGTACTGTCTTACGGGATCATCCTCGACGATCTTTGAATCTTGCCATCAGTAGCCGATCGCCGCCGCCGCCGCCCCAAACAAACAAAACAGGGCCACCAACATCTATCTACGTACCCTCGTGGAGATGGCTAAGCCAGCCGAAATTGAGATCGATTGTACGCTTGCTCCCAGCCAGAGATCTCCACTTGCCGCTGCCGAGCGAATATCTTTTGTAATTTTATCGAGATGTGATTTACTGTGAATCGAGGGGGAATAAATAGCATGTAATTTTTGTCACACTCGGCCGGAAAGGTGGAGCGTCCTACTTTGCAGGGTCGGCGCTACTCAACAGTGGATGATAAACTCAGCCTATCGGATTTCTTGATATTCCTGGGTTTCGCTCGCAAGGTATCTGTATACTACACTAGCAAGTCCTACGCAGCAATGATGGCGAAAAAGCGGCTCTCCACTCCAGCTCAGTTGGTAACTGGTAAGTTGGTCTCTTGGCATACGCAGCTCTATGGAGTTGTTGCGATATTACCTTGTACACTAGGCTGTGGTCATGGGGAGACCCACTACAAGACTTGAAGACTATACTACTACAAGGTCTTCCAGAAGACCCCTGGACAGGGGGTCGAGTAATTCGAGACTTTTGTTGGCTCATTCCTCTTAGGTACCGCTAGCTAGAAATCTTTGATTAGCCACGTCGTAAGCTCACGGTATCCAGTGGGAGTCTGGTTGCTGGCTGCAGGTCCCAAAAATCTACATGGAGCTTACATGTGAGTCGTGACCCGGTGTTTTGATGTGATCACACAATCGGAAGTCAAGTACATCAGGATCGATATTGACATGAGTCAAATTCAGATGGAGGAATCCATAGGCAATGTTGATTCAGAGTGCGTCTTGAAAAGGCTCCTAGCCTCAATGTTGCTTGGGATCATACAAATATTTCTTCAAAAGACGACTCAAGAGGTTCAGCCACGATTCCTGCCCGGCACGAGCCCGACAGCATCTATTGACCGGGTGTCTTCTTCCCCGACAGACGAAAAGCGACATCTAGCGTGCCTGGCTAGTCTGTCGACATGTCCTCCCATCATTTTCTGACTCGGTTCACGGATCAATACTTGGAGCTGATGATAATGGGGTAGTGAGTGGATTAGTTGGGATTATTCAGGAAATACCCAAGGGCCAAGCTACTACTTGTATTATCAAGCTTGCCAAGAGCCCCGGGTCATTGGTCCGGTAAGCCACTCCGTTGAGAAAACGATGCCCGTTTGCAAGCCGGATCCCCATAGGGCATTGCAACATGCTTCCGGTAGGTTCAGGAACGGGCGGCCGATTTAATTTCGGTGCCAATTCTTCGATGTAGCAAGGACCCGTAACGCGGTCATTGGCCCAATGAGAAAAAGGAAAAAAAGAAAAAAGCTTGTTTGAGGTAAGAAGATCAACCCGTTCATCTATGCCGGTCTAGATGACGGTGCTGGACACTAAGCCCGACAGGACTCAGCGATCGCTTGCCGCGCGAGTCAGCGCACTCGAACATCTCGACCCCTGGTAATCCAAGGGCAACAAATTGCTCAGGAGGCATTTCTATTTCTCATATTTTGTTCAGCTTTTTCATAGCTTGCCTGTACTACTGTAGTCCGATGAATATGAAATTTCCAAAGAATTGTAGTGCCTGATGTGACTGACTGTCTATAAGTTTGCTAGCACAGCAGCAAAGTCCGAGCGTATTCTGCTTTTGTATATATATGTATTATACCAAAAAGGGAGATCTGCAATGATAATCAGCGCCGTACTTTTGCCTGCCGAATGCACAAGGGGTTGCTTACCACAAAATCTGCCCTGGTACAAGAGACTACTAGCAAGTTTAATTCAATCTGTTTTTGGCAATCGACCAACAGTGTGGTGTCCCCTACCATTAGCTAATACATACAATCCAAGATGGGTGGCGTCGCCGGAAACTGCTCCCCTCCTCCGGAACGCACAGAATATCGGGGGAATTTTGCCTTGGCGTCTTCAGCCCAGATTGCCCAGGGCTGGAGTCTTCCCCTGTGCACTAATAATACCACTAAGCCCTCCTAGTAGAATCTGGCGAGTCTGAATATTGCGGATCCCACTGAGAAGCTGAACCAGTCAGCCAAGATGGATCTGCTGGTCCTGGGTCGTCTGCCCTATATGTGACATAAGCGCCATTTCAGAAGTAAAATGGAACTTGCTAGGAGCAGCCCTCAAAGGCAACACGGTGGGGATCTAGTTTGAACATGGGGGGTTTAGCTCGTCAAGGGGAAGAGGCCCGTCTTGGTCTTCTTTGAGAATTAGTTCTGGGGAGAGAAAAAGGGTATTAGTATCTGGAACGAAGCCCGCCGATAGAGTTTCGACGGGAAAACGGACTGATGCCCTCTTTTTCTTCTCGCCGGCGACCTAGATTCGTTATTGGTATTTTGAGTTTTAACCATCAACAAGCCTATCATTATTACTTCTCGGCAGCTGTGGTTTATTGTTTGCCAGCCACGTGGAGGGAAAGGGAAAACTACTACCAACTACTACCTACTTGCCCATCTACCCGCCTTGTCGATCATGTCTGAAGCCCAAACGCCTTTTCAGGTCGAGGGCTGGGTAGAGTGGAGCCTGGGTGTCGCCATAATACTGCTTCGACTCTATGCTCGATGGAAGGCAGTTGGTTTCAAAGGCTGGAAGGGAGATGACTATTTCTCTGTACTAGCCCTGATACTTTGGACTGTAAGTCATGATCCTCTGCAACGGCAGCTGCTAGGTTGTCTCGAGATTTCTTTTTTCTTGCGCCTCAAGACTGCCAAATGATAGAAATTGTTGAATAATAACACTTGGCCTATAGATGGATATCACAGTTGTAACGTTGGTCGGTAAGCAATCCTCCGGTCAAATCCAATGTTTCCTCGCCAAAATATTGGCCCTGACCAAGACAAGACTGACATGGGACATCTAGGAAAATACGAGACGAACATTGGAGTCACGACAGAAATGGTCGAGCAAATGAGCCCCGAAGAGATACATGACCGAGAGCTAGGTTCGAAATGGCTATTCACTGGCTGGAATACCTATGTAGCTCTGATTTGGACTCTCAAGGGCTGCATGTTGTTCTTCTTCAACCGAATCACGTATGCAACATTTTGCTCCAACAGGCCAACTCAATTAGAGAGAGACATGTGCTGACAGTGGGATAGTCTTGGCCTGAGTCAGCAGAAATTCGTCAAGTGGACGAGTGTAGCTTGCGTGGTGACATATCTCATCATGTTTGTGATAATCTTTACACAATGCACACCTGTATCAGACAATTGGAGGGTCGCTCCCATCCCTGGTTGTGAGTTGTGACCTAGGGACTATCCTAGAGGAAGAACCAGCTGACCAAGGCACTATAGATAACTGTTCTGCCAAGCCAGCAAACTATATTTCTGTAGCCGTTCTCAACGTGGCGTAAGTCTATTCGAGCTAACCGACCCTACTACCTATTATACACCAACGAGAGCGCTGACGGGGTGAATGTACACACAGCACGGACATTGTGATCGTTGGCATACCCATTCCTCTTCTCTTTGCGGTCAAGCTCACTGTGGCACGAAAACTCGCTATTGGAGCTTTGCTCTGTTCAGGAGTGTTTGTCATGATTGCGACACTGCTGAGATGCGTACTATCGCTCCAAAACGTCGAGCTCATCAACCTGTGCACAATTTGGGCCATTCGAGAAACTGTACGTGATTTACATCTTACTACCTGGAATTATCATCTGAGATATCTTGAATCTACATCACTCATATATCCCGTACTCACATGGCTTGGTCTCGCAGTTTGTCGCAATCATTGCCGTCAATGCCGCGCCCATCAAGCCGCTCTTCTCGAGCGCCAAGTGGCTCAAGTCGACCTCGAAAGGTGGAACCGACAGCCACACTCCGTATAACAAGCGCAGCAACGTATACGCCCTCTCGGGCAAGAGCAAAGGCTCGCAGCTCCGCAACGTCCTGCCATTTCACAACAACCCGGCCGGCACCCAAGTTTTAAGTTCGAGCGAGGAAAACATTATGAGAGCAGCAGCTGGCGGCGGCAGCAGTACCACCAAGTCGCAAATCAGCCAGACATCGACAGCGCTCGACAGCGTCGACCGGGACAATAATGACCGAAATACGCAGCAGATTAATGACGGCGGTATCGTGGTCACGACGACATACCAGGTCAGGGACGACGGCAGTAATATCGAGGCGCACGATGGTGAGGGCAAGTGGTGATCTTTTCCCCAACGCAGCGAATCATTTTACTTTCTACCAAACGAGCAACATGTTTTCCTTTTTCTGTTTTTCTCTTAACTTTTTCGAGCGCAAGGAATTATTAGGGCTTTTCCCATTTGCTTTGCCCTCTTTGGTTCTCGAATACCTCGGGTCGATATCCATCAAATCTTATCATGAGCTTCTTTGGAAGCGAAATATGAATAATTCCAATTTCTGATCCACAAGAAACGGTAACCGAGGCTCCCATGTGTGGCTGTTCAAGAGTTTTGCTGCAGGTTGGGATGTTGACGTTCAAATTTGCACGATACGAGATATCCAAAACACGCTCGTACGCGCGCAATGGGCAGTAATAGCCCCGAATACTCGGCGAGAGTCCAGACTAGGGCTTTTAGTCGCAGGCTATTGCGGACTTGCCTCCAGTCTACTGCTGCGGCATTAAGTTTAAGCAGAGTTTTTTTTTCTTTAAACAACATTTACTTGGACTGTAGGTTGAAATATCATGTCTTCAAAGACGTGAAGAAGGAAAATTCTTACAGCGTCCTGGTATCAAGGGTCCAAAATCGAGGGTGTTTGCAAAATATTTGGATGCTCGTATAAGCGCTCTTGTTCTACAGGCTAACACTAGAAGCGCTAGACTACATTACACCTAGGGCACCGGGTTAGTCAAAGCTTGGTCGCGATTGAATGCTTGTATGATACGAAAGTGGTAATTCCAATTGCAGCAACAAGACATTCAATCTGTCGCGAATCTTTGATACATGAGTGAGTGATATGACATTGAGATGCAGCTGGTCGGATGTATCCTATCCAAGATCCTCAAGCCATATACATCAGATGTGCCAATATTGCTTTGTGCCAAGCTTCCTTTCAAGGCTCGTCGTAAAAAACACTTGATCATTTCCCAAAGGGTTGAGGGGTGTCGCCCTGGGGCTGCAGCTCTCGCATATCATATGTAGCTACAGAAGGTCCCCTAGTCCACTATGGGTGGCTGAGCAGAAAGGGCAGTGCCAAAAAATCCCACGCTTAGGCGTCTCCACCACGAAACCCAACCAAAAACCCCGAGCCAAGCCCCTGTAACCCATTGGAAGATCTCTGAGAAATCATAGGAATTCAGGCCCCGTGTTGATCTCATAAAACGACGGCACCAAGCTTTGACTTGGTTCTTTCTGATAGGGCAACTTGAAATATGGGCGATTTAAGCTTAACCTTACTGATTTCCACTCGCATCTCCGGTTGGCAATCATTTGTTTCACGTTCGCTCTCTCATTCCTGTCCACTGAAATAAAAAAGACACTGTGATTCTCTAGTCCTTTGTCGGCCGCTGATTTGGCCTTTGCCTACACTATTATCATTATTCTTATTTCACGCACTTTTCTGCATCTCGGGAACTGCATTAGGCACCAACCACCAACCTCTTACCCCACGTGCAGTTTAGGGACAAACGCCCTCTATCATATCCCGCGGCACCAAATATATCAGTCGAAGCCATCATCATCATCATGACGGTAAGCATTCCAAAGTGACAAAGTTCTTACTTGGTCTTGGCCTAACACGAGCTCGCAGGAACAATACTCATCGCCAGATCCCATGAGTGATCTGGGCAACAACCCAATCGGTGGCGGCGCCAAAAACGACGACAGCCCGTACCGCCAAGCTGCCTGGTCCGAGGCCTGCACTTGGTGCTTCATCTTCACCGACTGGAACCAATTCTGCTCTGCCTGCGGGGATCTCTGCACCTGCGACTGCTGCGACTGTTCGGGATGCGATTGCTCCGCCTGCGATTGCGGTTCCTGTTGCGAGGGTGTTGGAGCTCTTTGCACTTGTTGAAAAATCGGGGGGGAGACAATGATTCCATTCTTGCAACAACCACTATTGCTGTCATGTCAGCAGCGGCTTGGCTGACGTAGAGCAGCCCTCCATCCCCTGCTTTCGCTCACCCAAAAATGCCTACCTGCGTTTTCGCTCTATAGAAATGACGGCAACCTCACGACTTTTTACGATAATGTTACTATACCCACCTTTATTTTGGAACCGGAGCGACCATATACTATTTGCTTCATGAGCAGTTTTATCGACTCGGAGTTGCGCAGCGCGACAAGATATCAACTGTATGTCGGGAAGACTGGAATGAGTATACAACCCCAGGAGACAGTCCAATAGCATTTTACGGATTCGTTATTGTCAACGGCGCATGGCCGAGAAAGACGACAAAGATGAAGACGATTAGCGGTATGGATCGGTGATTTCAGATGGATGATATTGCGGTCAGCAATAGATATCATCAGCACTTCAACCAGAAAACAGGGCACCACGTCGGAGATGAGGCTTGCAACCTGGTCCCGGATCAAGGCTTTCTGGAGCATACTTGAAATAAAGATACCGCTATAGGGGGTTCATGTACTACCATGACCGCACTTCCCTGTATATACTCAAGCAAACACATATAAATGCGATGGAATACCCAATATTACATGTTACATTTAGAATTGACTCGATCAGAAAACAAGCAATACATAACAGGAATGAGATCGGAATCAAGGTGCAAACCGTTTGTTTGATTTCAACACCCTGAAGTACAAATCCAGTGGATCAGATATGGTGATCCTCATCCTGACAACACGGGCTGTTTGAAACGGAAATAGTGGGTATGGGCCCGGATTATTTCCCTGTAGAGGATTGCTAAAGATAATTTGAACTTGGGTATTGGGGTTTTATTTCTTTTTTTTTTTCCCGCAAGGTGAACAAGGCTCCGAGGTCCTTGTGCGTATCGACATTCTACACCCAGCGAGTTGGCACAGAACAAGAACTGATGACCCGAATACGTACTACCTGATAGGCAGATGAAGTGGACGAACATGGTGTGTGGACCGTATCAGTGAGTGGATTCGTGCGACTTGCACCGACAAAAAATAAAGGGACTACCTTGCTGGAAGAATGCAAAGCCCACTCCAGCCCCTCTCCAATGCCCTTGCAGATATTTCGTGATATCAAGCATAAAGTTTAGCTTTTACTGACAGCGCAATGCTCCTCGGGACCGAGATTTGGAGATAATATAAGAATCACTGGTGCGCGGCCGCTAGGCGGCATGGATTCGCGGGTAAAGGCCCATTTGTTTAGGCGCATTGCCAGTGATCTGCTCCAAGGCACATGGCATGCAGGAGCCACTGGAGCAAGCCCCCAAAGTGGGCAATTTTCAAGGTCAATCACTGGCTCGAAGGATTGCGGGGCCGTATTATACTGTCCATCATTGATTCCTTCTGGTGGCTGATGTTTTGCAGTTCTATTCTTTATTTCGGCTCCGAATGGTACATTTGTTACGATTGACACTCAATGCGGCATATCCAACTTATTGTTGATTGCACGATCAAGTCCGAACACCTGAAACCTCACAATAAGGTTACAATACATGTGATTCTTCTATGGAGTCGCTACCCAAAAAAGGACAAAACAACAAATATACACTTATCTAAGAATACCAATAGTTTGGATTCCAGTTGACATAGTCTGGAGTAATGGACTTGAGGCTGTCAAGACCAATATTGGCTCCATCGCCGGCCATCTCGGTCTTCATAATGTTGATGACCTTTTCGACGCCGGGCTGTCCATAGACATTCGAGTACATAAACGGCCGCCCGATGCCCACGGCCTTGACGCCGAGGGAGAGGAGCTTGAGCGCGTCGGTGCCGTAGCGCACGCCGCCGTCGGCGAGGAACTCGGCCTGGTCAAAGAGGGTCGGGTCCGTCTGGTAAATCTCCAGGGCCACCTCGAGCGGCGAGGGGGAGCCGTCGAGGTTGCGCCCGCCGTGGTTGGACAGCACAATCAGGGGCACGCCGCGCTCGACGGCGATGCGCGCGTCGGCCGCCGTCAGGATGCCCTTGATGCCAATCGGCAGCGACGTCATGTTGCGGTACTTGTCGAGGTCGTCCCAGGTCTGTCGGACAAAGTCCTCGCTGTCAGGTGTTTTTCAATTAGTCTTCAAAGCTGGTCTCCATTCATGAAAGGGGAGTGGTTATCAAGCACCCTCCAATAGAAATAAGAGGACTTACTCGGCGCCAACGTCAAAGCGCTGAGCACGCTGGCGACTCGATCCACCGGGTGCGTCAATGGTCCATACAATGGCCTTGTATCCTGCAGCCTCGGCACGGTCGAAAAGCTTCTGGTTCTTGTCATCGTCGTTGCTGAGCTTGAGCTGAGCAAAAAGGGTCTGGCCTGGTGCGGCCTCGGCTGCAATCTCCTCCATGGTCATGCTAGAGTAGCGAGATGGCTGTCATTTGTGTGTCAGTATGGCGGCGACGGTAGAACATGGGTTGACGTAGGAGCGGACTTACAATGTACAGAATCTCACCAGTTCCCGCGCCCTTGACCAAGCCGAGCTCGGCATTTGGGTTTCCATACTCGCCTTTGGCGCATGGGCAGATGTAAAAGGGAGCTGAGAAATTGTAGCCCAGGATAGTGGTCCTATCTCATGTCAGGACTCATGATGGCATGACTTGGTCCAACGTGTCTCGTTCTTACTGAAACGTGCTCTTGATGCCAGTGATATCCACCATCATTCTTGGCTTGAATCGATACCGGTTGTATGCCTCGAGATTATTCCGGTACGACCACTCGCCGGCAGCGCCGTTTCGGTAGTAGGTGTAATTGACAATGGGCAGATAGTTCCTCGCCGCCCACTCAAAGTCGGGGAGCCCAACCATGTCAGTCAAGTTGGGCAACTGTCCGGTAGGAAAGTCGGCGCCAATCTTGTCGAGAAGACCCGTGTCGGGCTCATTAATAAAGACGCGTGCACCCAGAGCACCACTTGCGACATATGCCGCCGCGAGAGCAATCGATTGCCGCATGGTGATGAACGAGAGACTGGCAGCAATATCGCAAAGGTCAAGATTAATGGAAAGTAATTTAGAACAATAGAAGAAAATAATAAGAGAATCGATAGGTACTTTTATAAAGACAACATTGACAGATGCTCAATCCGCTCCCACATGCGCACCTTGGTCTAGAACAAGGCCTAGTCATATGGACTTGAAGGTAATAATAGCAATCACAAATTGTTTGTTCGCCTGTCCGTCCCTATGCCTTGTGCCAACAAATATCTTTTCATCTTTATTCTGAATCGCACGGATAGAGATGCCCGTCAAGGATTGTTCCGCTTGGCGGGAATTGGCAGTGGGTCTCGTCCTATAGTCAACTGCCCTTACAGGACTGGCTGGTTGACATTGGCGGTGGTGAGCCACCGGCCTTTGATGCCGCAATCAGATAAGAAAGCGGCCTTGCTCATCGCCCTGCGCCGCACATGGGTATAAGCAAGCATATTTCAATCTCCGTTTTTTTGTTCGGCTATGAAGCCACGCGGCAGATGGCCCCAGGAACTGGAAAATCATGCGACGCATACATGATTCCCAAGATGCAAGCCAAGTAATCGGCGCAAAGATCTGAGCAATTCCTCGGTTGCCGGAAGCTGCCGAGTCGCAGGAACGGTGCGTTTTTGATTCCATCAATGGGCTTGTGTCGCCAAGATTCAAGTCCTCGCATTTGCACTGCACTTTTGCCACGACAAGTCTTGTGTTGATTGTCACAATCAAGCAATATGGCTAGGCATGCCTATAATTTAACAGAGTCGTGATAGCTGTAGAGTCGCAACCTCTTATCATCAGACAAGACGATTTTCCAGTGGAGTAAATAAAATTGCCAATGACACCATGAGAAAAGCTTGCTTGTGTTTTATTCCTCTTGTTGGGTTCCTATATAGTTACCCTACTATAATACATGGTTGCTTATCTCCAAGGTTCGCTGGATGAGTTTACCAAGTAATTGACTGAACCCAAAACCTCCTTGATTCATAGCGACGCTGGACACAGTTCCACCTCATGGCGATTCAAATATTGAATTATTCGTTTGCAATAAAAGGTGTGCTCTTTCGCAATGCCTGCATCATCTCAAGTAGGCAGGAAGGTCAAAAAGGTAGTCGTAGGTCTATCGGCCCGTGGAGTATAATATATAGATAACGGATAAAAATAGTCCATCAACGGGAGAATGTCGTTTATGGCAACGAAAACGTGAACAAGCCCTCTTCGGGATGAAAGTGAGCGCGGAAAGGGAAATTCTGTCCCCCGGCCGCCACGGGAACCCCGGAGCGCAAGGAGTGTCGCATCAATGTCGCTCCACCACTGGACATGATCCCAGCGCCACGCCGAGAGGGTGGGGGCTCTTGGTCATTCCGTATGGTAAACACCTTCCGTATATCACTATTCGAGGTCACACCAAAGGGTTGCCTCAAGAAATAAGCATAAATAAACATCGCGCCGGCTCATACGAGTGTAGGATCACATAGTCTATTGGATAGTGGCCCCCACACCAACGAGTCCGTATCCATAGACACCGACACGCATATCTTGACCTTTTTTCATGGAGACAATGTCGCCACCCCAATCCTTCGTGTTCTGAAATACAATTGACTCAGCATTTAGAGCCTTGAAGTGCCGACATTCAAAGCGTTGCAATGTCAAACTCTCACAATCATTGGCCTCAATAATGAGCCCATCTTCAACATTGATTGCGCCGCCGTTGCTCTTTCTGGGAGGTGCTGAGGTCTCAAGCCTGAGGCTGCTGCTCTATCGGTACCTGGGTAGTTGAGTCGTAGCAGTTGGTGAGAGGTGGCTCCTTCTTCTTCTTCTTCTTCACACCCACTTTCTTCAATTCGACATGTTACTTGGTACTTGCGTAGTTTTCAATGGAGCTGATTCCCACCTTCCGTCCACCAAGAATCATCGTGTGCGGCGTACAGCTGGCCACCCATGTTTGTGTAGAACAACAACTCAACATTGGATTCTCGTACAATTCAAGACAAAAGCTCGTATACCGGCATACTCAACATCGTCGTGGGAAGTGCCATGGGTAGTGGAAAGACCATGTTCGAGCCAACATGAAGCCGTACGGAGTGCTCTTCTTCCGCATGGACACTGACGCTACAGAGCATCCAGGACATGAACCTCACATGCAATGTGCCTTTAGTGTCGAGCTTCTCATATATGTCATTTCCAGATCTTTGGGTACGCAAGCTGATCAATTCAGAGTGTCACCGATGGAAGAGGTGCAAGCGGCTCTGACGGGCCCCACACCAACGAGGTCATTTTCGCTTTGACGCGGATTGCCTGCTCATTGCAAGGCAAAGGAACCTTATATGATTCTCTGTCATTGTTGTCGGAGGCGACACTTTTCAAATGAGATCAGGTCAAGACTGGCGCGGCGCCTGCTTCATCTGATATATGATTTTTCTCCCGTCCAAAGATCCGACAGACCGCCTGCAACTACCGAAATTGCTCCAGTGATTCGATCTCTGCTTGTGGGCGGGCCACAGCCATGCACAAGGCCTGGTAATTGGTTCGGCTACCGCCAGACATGGGGGCCACCCCGTTCATGACCAATGAAAGCAAAGCTGATCGACACTCCTGCATACACCTGACTGATAATGGCGACCAGGACTTTTTGCTGCTTAAATTAGAACAAGAAATGTCCGCGGTTTCATACAAATGTAATGAAACCCCTATCTCCACGACCTCTGTGACTCCATGCTGAAACTTAAATCTTGATTCTAGATTCACGAATTTGTCTGTTGCCATTGAATATCTCTACCAGATTTCCCCGCGAGCCGCTCGCGAGGCCCAAAAGAAGAGAGAAAAAAAAGGAATGACGCGTGTATTGCCACCTAGTAAATCATGGAGCAAAGCTACGCCATCAGACCGGCTGTTTGGAGCGCTCTCGAGGCAAGGAATTTCGCAACCTGGGATGCATATCGCGATGACCTGAAACGGCTATATCTTGATGAAGGCTGCAGTCTCAAAGTCATCAAGGATAGAATGGAGATTGAGCATGGACTCCCGTCGCTTCCGTTAGTGTTGTCATTATCCGTCTCGTGAGACCGTGGACTGACAAAGGAGCGCAGGATAAAGCAATATGAAATCGTTCTGCGTGATCATTTTCAATTTCGTAAAAACCTTGAGCAAAAAGACTGGGCGGCCATCGCGCATCGCGTTGAGCAAAGGAGACAAGACGGAAAAGACAGTAATGTGTATCTTGATGGGAAACGACTTGCGCGTAAAAGAGTCAGAGAGGGTATTCGTAGGCATCATGCAATGGGGAAGACCAGGCTCACGATGCGTAAGTCATTGGAGCCTCATCCTTGAAACGTATACAGAATTGACGCTCGGGGTTGAGTCAGACCAACGCCATGCCTTACAGTCAAGAATAGCCATCAGAACACCGCCTCCTGGGGCTACAGCGAGCAGCCAAAGTCGCGTGGCAGAAATACATGATTCGAGCTCGGCCATCATGCAATTTTCTCAAAGCGAGAGGGCCAAGGTTTCGATAATGGAGAACGAACCACCGTCTATAGCCAGCGGATCTTCTGATCATAGTAGCGGCTCCCTGGAAGCATCAATTCTGTCGATTCCAGAGTCCCGACCTAGACGCAAACATCATCATGTCACCTCGGGCAACGATTGCCACGCGAACCGAGCAATGACAGCTGGTTTAACACAGCATAAACGACAGGACACGAGATATCCAGTCGCAAATATCCCATGTTTTCGCCAGCAAACAGCTGCGTTGACCGGAATACCCCACGGATGGCCCACAAGACGAACCCGGTATCTCGGCAATGTCGCACCAATGAAAGTTCTCGAAAAGCTGCTTTTCTCGACTCGTTCTTATCTGCAAAACAGAGCTCCTTTGGACACATACCCGGCGCCGGTATCTCCGTCAGAAGACATTGTATTGTTTCACGGGCAGCTTGGAAACATTGAGGCCTGGTATAGTGACTTCAACCCGGCGTTCAAGCTTCTCGAAGAACGAAAGTTCAGGTCGGCATTCCGCATCTTGCAAAAGTGCTTTGAAAAAACAGGCACAATCGTCAAGTCGCAAAACTCCTTCACCTTTATCTTCTTATGCCACCAAGTAATGCGCTGCATTTACTATGACAAATCGGGGCATAACCTCTCACGAATGCTCCTCCGGCATTTCGCGGGGCTCTGCCAGGCGTTCCTTGGCGCGGACCATCCCTTGTGTACGATGACGGATGCCTTGTCTCGAATGGACAATATCGAGTTCGCAAGCCATATCGAGCCTTTGCTCGCCTGCTATTGCGAAGTGCTGGAGCCCTCCTTGTGGAGGTCTCCGGAGGCTCTTACAGAACTGATGCAAGGCCGGGGCTTGACTATCAGCCTGATGAGTAGCGCAGGTATGATTGGCTATGAGGAGGCTAGACTGCGACTCGATCATATAATACAGACAGCCAAGGACTGTGGCATCTCGACCATGCAACTCAAGATAGAGCTCGCTTGTCTACTCCGACTGCATAATCGTTTCGACGAGGGGCTAACATTGGCCTTGGAAGCTCGTGATTCTGAAGAGGCCCGCGTCAGCCCGCATCAGTATTGCTACGCTTGTATCAACGTGATAGGCCTCTACGCAGCCATGAAAGACTATGATTCGGCAATCCAAGTCTCGTACGAATTGGTTGACTTTCTGGATACACCTCCAGCAAGTGCAACACATGGTCAGACATACTCATCAATGACATTTCTAGAAACAAGGGAGAACACTCTAATGATGACCTTTGTATGGCTTGAAAATTATTTGCGGAAGTCTAGCCGTGTGGAAGAAGCGGATCGGGTTCAAGCTCGACGCGAAGGTCTTTGACGTCATGTCAAGAGGTCGAGTATTAGCTTCAACAAGCTCAATCAGGACCAAGAACAAAGATTAGACCTTATGAAGAAGGATATTGGTTGTTGAAAATTGGAATCATCCCGGTACCTAGTCTGACTAGAAGCCCAGAATAGTTGGTATTTCCAAGACGCAGATAACTTGCCATTGCGTCTCTTCTACCGTGACAACCACTATACTTGTTCTTTACTCTTGTCATGAGCAGCTGTGTGATGCATGTGGCAGGGCAATTGCCAGTACAACACATTGTTGGCCACAACCAGCCCTCTGAGCTATCGGCACAATTAATCTACTTCTGACTTCCTTTCAGCCTGTATTTTTCTTCTACCAGCTAGTCATGCTTGGTCTAATTCCAATGTGATTTCAAGGCTTTCTTCCCGTAATGGCATACTTTGTGGTGGCCAGATAGGCTCCCTTCTTGGTCTCTTCCACGGCCAAAGGTACCAGGCGCTTCAACTCTGCTGCCATTTGCTCATTTCGGGTCTTTCGCGCAATGAGTTCGTGCATGATGAGGCCGCACTCGTGCACTAGTGAGTCGGAATGTGTTAGCTTCTCAATTCTTTCACGTTTATATAGAAATTCCCACCAAGTGCTCGAGCTGCCGTTACCAGGCCGGCAGGTATTTCCCGAGACAGAATTACGGGACCGGGAAATCTTGTACATAGACTCTTGGAGAAAAACATGAAAAAGTTAAGGATGCCACAGATTTTGTCTACTTACTCAAGTACGCCCAGTGTGGCGGAGTAACGTGCACGTCGGCGTCGACATCCTGGAGACCGCAATGGGAAAAGATCTTGGGCAGGTCTGGCACCCACGTCGGATTCAATCTCGGGTCTTGGGACCTTAGCAGGCTCATGAGCTGCTCAATGCTCGTTTTGCTGTTTTCAGGCCTTGTCAATTCTCCGCGCACGGTCTGGTTGTCGGGTTCAACCCATTGCAAGTAGCCGCCAGGTTCTATTAGGTGTATTCCAAGCGATTAGTACGTGCAACACGATATAGAATAAAGGTATTGCTACTCACTCAGCATCTTGATCAGCTTGTCTACTACAGATGAAACCTCGTCCTTGTAGACGACGAATATCATGAAGCGAATGTTGATCAAGTCAAATGCCCCGATAAATTCTTCAGGGACCGGATCATGGATATCCCATTTTTGGAATCTGATACTCGAAGGCAAAGCCTCGGGTGGTGGTGCGGCTTCGAATGAGATGTCGAGGCCGACAAACTATGCTGATTTTGGGAGTTGGTCATATGCATCGACCAACCATACACTTTTCATTCATGCGGCACATTAATTGAATGCTGATAATAGTTTTAACCCTCAGAGTCGACATACCCTGTACCAGAACCGTATCTGCCACTCTGAGATTGGCCCCGTCGGTCGGAATCCTTGGGTGGATGAGATAGCCAAAATCCTTGACCCAATAAGTGTGCATCAAATTGAGGCTATGATATGGGAATCCCTCGACGGTCAGCATAGATAGATACCTTGATCACGAATGCCCCAAAAAAAAGAAAAAAAAACATTCAGAAATATGGAAAATACCAACCGAGTATTGTCCAAGAGGTCTCGCGTAAAGACATAGTTATCGTTTGCTGCCATGGCTAAATGGTACTCTGGAATCGGTATGATGTTGTCGCTTCTACTGATGGAATAAAGAGCAGAAGCAGGAGGTGAGCAGAGGAATCAACTCAAATAATATTGTATATACATATGCACGAGACGTGTTGGCACGGGTGCGCTGCTGCGATTGGCCTTGCATAGTAGTATTCCCCGCTCCGCCGCCTCTGGGGAGGGCAGGTATGTAGGCTTAAAGGACCCCAATGCAAGCAGCTTTGTTTGCATGGCGTAAGCCCGTCAGGACTGCTCTTCTTTACTCACCCGCGGCCACACACCGGGGATAACGAATGGCGTGTCCCTTGTGCCCGTAGGAAATATGATTGAATGCATGAGCATTGCAAGTATACCGAGCCATTCAAGTCCCTCAACTTGCAACTAACACTGCACATATCGGTCTGCAGTAACCTGATGGGCTGCGTTATGCTATCCATTCTACGCAAAATGTCGCCCCCTTGGTAATACTCTTCCCGAAATCGAATGTATAAGACAGGAAAACAAGGCAGTAGTCATTCTTGGTTGCGGCACATATAGTAGGGAGAATCAATAATAAAAAAAAGAAGAAGAAAAAGGCTGGCTTACACCTGACCAGAAGTCAGTCTGATTTCTCTCTCTCTCTCCCCCCTTCGCTTCCCGCTTTTCGATTGCTACCCGTAAGCCTTCTTCGGACCATGTGTGATCTCCAGCTTAGGTAGGACGTCGTGCGGACGCCTTCGGCAACCACGATGCCACTTGTCGTTGTTTTCGTGGTGCTTATTCTGCTTTCAGCAACCTTAATTGCTCTCCGTTTCTATGCCCGCTGGCATGTTTCATTGAACAGCTTGCCCAAGCTTGACTCCGTGCTAAAAGAGACAAGAGACTCGCCCCTATATCGTTTGTGAAACATAGTCGACATATGCTAGAAGACTATACACTGTACAATGTCCTCAAGCTTTCAAAGGGCCAACGAATCGCGGTTGTTCGCATCTCAAGTCAATAAATCTCGAGGTGTATGAGAATCCAGCTGATTTTGGTGGCCTTTATCACATGGGAGATGAGCCCTTCCGCCAGATCAAACAAAACTTGTTAACATGGGGCTGGACAACTTAAAGGGATGAGGTAGCAATGTGTCAAAGAAGAAGTCTGGCGAGCCAACAGAGTTCTATTAATTCGAATCCAAAATTGAATTTCCTTGATCTAAGTGTTGCCAGCACTGCTCCACAATCTAAGATTGAATTTTGATGATACAATTCGCCAGTGGCCGCAATTGCATAGCATGCTCACTGTTTAGGCCCTGACAACATGCAAGGGCTATATCAATTAATGCCTGTCAGTCAGTATGGACTCTCAACTACCAGGCATCTTGTCAGCTGGACCAGAAGGTCTGAAAAGCCGGGAAGGCTAATTCCTTCCCATCACCTGCAATCCATCCCGATGGTGGCATGGGGCACGAGTGTAGTCTACGTGATACATATTTGGTTTACGGATTGTTGAATCGATCTTGTTAATTCATAGCAGTATTAGTGTCTCGAGGTCTCGGTAACGACCGTGTCGCTTCCAAGGAAGTCATGAATGCGTGTTCTGTTTACGAAATGCATAATATTCAGATATCGTAATGTACAATTCGCCCAATGTGAGGAGCGATACCATTGATGCAAACATGAGATGCCCGGCAAAGAAATTTATACTGATCAAGATTGCTTCTCGTAACAACTCGCTTCCATCGGCATTTAGGGTACTGAAAAGATACCTGAAGGACTGGTCCATGACATGACAACATCCTCATTCCCCACAACATTAAACCAGGTACGCAACAGCTGCGGCCAAAGCCAATGCACCACTAAAGCTTTCAACGAGCTTTCCACCACCAGAGACTGTTACCGGAACCATTGTGCTGGAAGACCCGGTACCGGTTGCCGTCGCATTGCCAGAGCCGGTGGCGGAACTGATGACGGTCAAGGCCGGAGCACTGCAGGGTGTGGTGGGTATGGGGGATCGGGTGACGATGTCGGCCGCGGTAGAAGTCACGTTTGGGCATGAGTGGCAGACGACTGTAGTGCTGACACTCATGTCCGTAGTGGCAGCGGCGAGCGAAGCTGTTGAGATGAAATGTCAGAACATGACGCGCACTGCTTGTATGGAGAAAATAGAATGCTTACCGCCGAGAACAGCGAGAAATTGAACGGCCTTCATGGTTCTGGTGGTGTAATTGTCGATTATGATTATGATTAGGAATATTATATATGGTACAAAACAATACTTTGAATGATGTGATCCAGATTGTCAAGAGAATGACGGTGTCTTGGTTGCAGAAAATGAACGTCCGTTTCAACGAATAAATGCAGAGATTCAGGAGAACGAGGGCATCATGCGCTTCTAGAGATAAATGATTTTGTTTCTCATTTTACTTTGCATATCAACAAGGTCCAAGACAAGGTCAACTGAGAGTCCTTGACGCTAAGATGGCAATTCTGACCTACAAAGACGTCCGCTGCCCGGCCCAGCCTGACTCCGAACGAAATTAATTTGCGCATCCTTCCTAACGCTGTCGCTTCAACGACAAAATCTGCGATTCTCGGCTGCGCTCAGGCATGCCTGCCAATTTCCACCAACAGTACTCGTCCTGTCCTCTTGTAGATCGGCCGGATACAATAGTCTCCGTGGCACAGGTCATGGATGAGCTGCGGGCTCCCCTCTTGGTATGCTCTCCATCAAAGACTCAACGAGCTCATGGTTTGTCAGATTCTCCTGTGCTCGCCGTCCTCATTTCCAGCTGGCGAGCTGGCGAGCTGACGGTAAAAAGGGCGCCCCCCAACGGATTACTGAGCTAGTATAGTCACAGAAGACGGCGCAAATCTCATTAGGTTAAGCTTATAGACAATAGAGTTCCCCATGACGTTTTGTGGGGTAATGTCAAAGACACAGTCGGCATTCCAGTCCTCCGGACAGTGGCCAGCCAGTGATGTACACGCTATACTTCTGGATTAGGCAATTGAGGCTGGCTGCAAGTTACCCCATATTCTTCACGGCTGACAGCACATCCGGCGTCTGTCGCCCTGACTAAAAAGGGACGAAGGACACTTCGGATGGTTTACTATCCGGACTTCGCTAGCGCCCCGGCACACGGAAAGGGAAGCGCTAGGAGTAGTTGCGGGTGCTGATCGTAGATGGGGAGATTACAGCGAGACCTTTTTTTCGTTGGTCATGAGTTCTCCGCTTCTGCATTCTGCACAGAATTGATGCCATGGAATGTGCGTATGGCTTGGAGTTGGGTGAGATTGGCGATGGCGCAGATGGCAGCAAGTCGGCAGATGAGAAAACCAAATCAGCCTAACAAAGTACCAGGTCAATGATCATAGGAGAATGCAAACGGGTAAGACTCTTGTAATTTGTTTTTATATAAGTTGCAGCGTTGATGCTTCAATGTAAAACAAAGATTCTGTATCCCTATCTTCACTGAGCCATCATCTATCAATTCATCTCTCAGACTTCCTGTCAACATGTACGTCTCAAAAGTTGCTCTCGCGGTGACCGGTGTCAGTCTTGTCACTGCTGCTCCTGTCATTGAAAAACGTGCAGAAATCACAGATGGTAAGAGCTAACCCCCCTTTTGCTACATTGGAAAACCTGGCGACTAATGTTACTTACACAGCCGACATCCTCAACTATGCCTTGACACTGGAGCACCTCGAAGACACCTTCTACCGTGAAGGTCTTGCCAAGTATTCCGAACAGGACTTTGTAGATGCTGGATTCGATGCCACTTTCTACGCAAACCTGAAGGAGGTTTCCAGCGATGAAGCCAGCCACGTCAAGTTCTTGACAGCCGGTCTGACAGGTTCGTCAAGCTTTCTCAGAAAATGCCTACCCATAACATCAGTCAAAGAAGACACGGACTGACATCATCTCACTACATAGCTGCCGGTGCCACACCCGTTGCCGAGTGTACCTACGACTTTGGCTACACGGACGTCAAGAGTTTCCTGGCCACGGCCTCGATCCTCGAGGGCGTCGGCGTCTCGGCCTACCTGGGCGCAGCCGCCGACATCATGTCCAAGACATACCTCACGGCCGCCGGCTCAATCTTGACCGTCGAGGCCCGACACTCGGCCTACCTCCGCTCCAAGCTCGACAAGTCTCCCTTCCCTCAGGCTTTCGACGCTCCCCTGACCCTGGACGAGGTCTACTCCCTCGCATCGCCCTTCATCACATCTTGCCCGGCGAGCAACCCCGCCCTGCCCGTCAAGGCCTTCCCAGCTTTGTCTCTGGACCCCTCCACGGCTCAGCCCATCAAGGCTGGAGATGCAGTGACCCTGTTGACACCCGTACGTTGAATATACAAGCAACCGCTATTTGAGTAATGCCATTCTCGCTAACAAGTATGTGATATCAGGGTTACACCGTTCAGGGTGCACCGGTCTACGCTGCCTTTATCGCCGTGACTGGCCCTACCTTTGTCGAGGCCACGCCTGTCGACGGTGGTTTCTCCGTCGTGATCCCCGAGGGCTTCGCCGGTCAGACCTATGCCGTCCTTACCGGATGCAACGAGAGCGTCACCGACGAGACTGTCGTCGCTGGCCCAGCTCTTATTGAGGTATGTAGATGAAAATGAAAAATTTCTACCGAATATGACGAATGCTAATATTGGTATTTCCAGATTTGAGAAAGCCATGCTTGGAAAACCCAGTGATCCAAAATCAGCTATATGATACCGATGCCATATAAGTGGAAGTGCATCTGCACTGAAGTATGCGCACCTATAAATAATTTTTAATCATTAGTCAATCTAAAAATATGTGATGGAAACCATCATGACACGATATTTACTCCAAGCGTGACAAGTGAAGCGGCGATGCTCTGAAGCGAACATTGCAGAAACGACGAGCCGTAATGAAAAAGATTCGATATTAAACATTGAACATTATCAGTCGAGTCAGTCAGTCAAACGAAGCCTCAGTTACCTGGATTAATATTGATGCCTATCTGTGTGTTTGCCTTTGTACGTGAGTTCTTCTCGGGTGAATAATGCTAGGGATATCATTATACATACATGGAGGGAATCCTTCTTAGCTTTACTTGGTTCGGCTGCGCTTCGTAGTAGTTTACTCCAACTTCTCTGCATTTGTATGTTTTATTCTCTGACACCATCTTGAACGCTTCAATATAAATTATACTGATAGAGAACCTTTAACAATATTTCATATCACAAGTCAATTGAATATGGTCGCTACAAGACGACATGATGAGTGGGTATAGACATGAATCCTACCCATGTTGGTACTATGCTTATCAGTTCTGCCGATGGCCACCGCTCAAATTTTCCGCAGTCCAACCCCGCCATAATCGAATTTTGGGCGGATATTCAACCCCACCACCAGATCTCCCATAAACAGCATCAAACGTTTCCAGGATGGAGCAGCCCTCAGAAGCCCAGCAACCGGCGGAGACGCTGCCGCCGCTGTCACAATCGCAGCCCGTCGATACACCACAAGAGACGCCGTCTGTGCCCTCAAAACCGATCCACAGTCTCGTCATCGACACCGGACCGCTCATCAAGAATGACCCGCCCATCAGCACGCTCCTTGCGCAGGCCGAAGAATTGTACACACTGCCCTCGGTCATACCCGAGATCAAGGACGAGGCAACGCGGATACGAGTACAGACGCAGCTGATGCCCTTCTTGACCCTCCGCAGCCCAAAGCCTGAGAGCATCACATTTGTCACCAACTTTGCCCGCCGCACTGGTGACCTCGAAGTCCTCAGCAAGCCCGATTTGCACCTGATCGCACTGGCTTACGAGTTGGAATGCGAGCGCAATGGAGGAGACTGGAGACTGCGGAAAGAGCCCTCGCAAAAGAGAGTAAATGGCAAGTCGCCCGCTCAAATCGCCAAGGACGAGGCCGAGGCGGCAGAGAAGGGGGTCAGCAACACGGAGGAGGCTGCAAACGAGGGCGACAAGGAAGCAACAATCACCGAGGTCGATGCGACTAGCACAGAGCAGCAAGATAGCACGAGTGCTGAGACCACTGCTCCTGATAATGCTCCCATCGATGGGCCATCCCCCGCAGAGCAGCCAGAACAACCGGCAGAAGAGTCTACCAGTGTATCGGAAGATGCTCCCGTAATATCACAAGAGGCCATTACACACCAACTCGACACCTTGACCCTCGAGCCCGAGAAGGAAATCATACCAGAACAGGAGGCCCCAACAGAGGAACAAGACCCCGCCCAAGCCCAAGAAGATGACGACGATGAGGATGGCTGGATCACACCGTCCAACCTGAAGAAGCATAAGCAAAAGGACCAGCAGGCGGCGCCCGAGCAGCCGATCCAGAGGCTTCTGCAGGTGGCGCTTCTCACGTCGGATTACGCCATGCAAAACGTGCTCCTGCGCATCAACCTGAACCTGGTGTCGCCCAGCATGGCACGCATCACGCGCGTCAAGCAGTGGGTGCTGCGCTGCCACGGGTGCTTCCAGATCACGCGCATCATGAGCAAGCAGTTCTGCCCCAAGTGCGGCCAGCCCACCCTGACGCGCGTGAGCTGCTCGACGGACCAGAACGGCAACTTTCAGGTGCACCTGAAGAAGAATTTCCAGTGGAACAACCGCGGCGCCGTCTACAGCGTACCCAAGCCGGTCCACGGCACGTCCAACGGAAAGTACCGGGGCCAGGGCGGCGGCAAGAACGGCTGGGGACGAGATCTCATCCTGGCCGAGGACCAGAAGGAGTTTATCCAGAAGACGGATGCCGAGCGGCGGCTCCGCCAGCGGGATCTGATGGATGAGGATTACCTCCCCGGCATTCTGACGGGCTACAGACAGAGTGGTACCGGCAAGGTACGTGTGGGAGCTGGTCGAAATGTCAATTCGAGGAAGAGAAACTAGACAGGTCAAGCGCAGCAATGCATCACTCTTAGAGAATGAACAAATGAATGAATGAATGAACAAAATCACAATTGCGATGGACCTTCTTTGGGCTTGACGACTTTGACCAATTCCAAGTTGTTGCTTGGTTATGATGAATGCGAATTGCTTTCTTATTTCATGTCTTGTCAACCAATCCAGCAACCACTATCTGGGTATATGTGTCAAGGAAAACCAATTGTTCTTCCAATTATTGAAATTTTTTTTCTTTTCTCTTTTCCATGTCTTCTTGTCTTGAAGCAATTCGTTGCAGACATTGCCATCATGCTTTGCTGCATAGGGCCAAGCGCCAAAACCGAAAAGAAATCCAACTTTCGACTCCCTGAACGCCAATAATCCGTTTATGCACAACCTGCGAGAAGCCCTACACACGATGTCCAAGTAGAAGGATTTCGTGCCTTCTTTTCCTTGTCCAGCCACCACCCATGCTCTTTGTCCTCGGTCAAGAAGATGCCGACGCATTGTTTTTAATTCCTCCCTTTGGTCCTATTGTGGTAGATTTACGACAGAGTAGCAGGCTTCTTGCTGGCACCTACAGATATCACACATAAACCCGTTAGAACTTTGATTGCAACCAATGTCTGCAAGAAACCACAACAAGGACTTACCGTCATCCAAGTTCAGGAGACCATATCTCTTCTTGAGAGTGACGCGCTGTCGCGACCACTTGTCGTCGGGGGAGAAGCGGGCGGGGTGGGCAGACTTGGTGACCTCGCCGCTGAGGACCTTCTTCAAGGTGTAGGTGCGCTTGCCATCGGCGCCGAGAACGTACATCAAATGCATCTTGGGCGGTGTTTTGTTGTTGTGGTGTAATGTATTGGCGGTACGGGTACGTGTAAAGGTTTTCTCGTTGGGTGGCGCGACTGGCAAGGGCGGGACAATTGGACAAGACTTGAGCGGGTCAAGAGACGTTTCGGTCGTGATATTATTTTTCGAGGGTCGAATTGGCCGCAGAGGTGGTGAGAGCTCTGCCCGAAAACTTTTTGGTGGGGCTACCAGATCTGGTTAGCGCATTCTTTTCCACCCAAGTGTGTGCTTTTGCTTTGGCGCAGGTCGGATGCTTGCGGCGGGGAAGATAATCCGGTCCGCTAGAGTCGGGGCCCTCTGGGGGTTAACAAGTTTTCCCATCCCACCCAAGCCACCCTGCTGTATTGTCGATCTACGACTCTTCAGCGGGCCCCGACTGCCCTGTAGCAAGTCCCATCAGAGAGGGGGGGGAAACCTCCATGCGGACACAACCCAAGTACCTTCATACTACGGTGCCTGTCCACTGAATTCGAGCCGCAGAGGCGGTTGATGATTCGGAAACCAGCATCCGTTCAAATCAGGGATTGACCTTTATCATGACCGTACGATTCCAAATGCATCTCTTTTTTTCGGGGCGACGGTGGTTCAAGTCTGTCCGGCAGCTCAACTACTGGGGAATCAGACGAAGAACAAGAGCAGTTTTACGTTTTACTGCTTGTGTTCAAAACATGGACTCTTGATGCAGAGTCATGCAGTCATCATATTAATGGATATAAGCACTTTTCACTTTAAGTTGGAGCCACGCGACCACAAGGCATACCAAGCAATAACAAATATTCCTAAGAACCCACGTGCTCGTTCGAGATCTTCTGAAATAGAACGATCAGATCTGTCCTGGTCGCTAATTCGTAAGCAACAACTATGAGCTTAATCTGGTAGCACGACCATTTGATTGGAGAGATTCTGTTCTAGTTGAGTTGAAAGATCATTCTTGGCAATTGTATATTGCACAAGAGCCAGGATGAGGCCGGTTGGACTTCTATAGGGTTTCTGGTACTATCAAGTCTTTTGCTGTTATCTATTCGGGAAAAATGATGATGCAATTTCTATTCACACCAACCATGCCGATACCTCTGTCGCAGTGAATACAAAGCAATTGGTGGCGGATTATCAATCACGCACTAGGCCAGGGGCCGACCGCTCGTGTTTTGCGGGCAATATAGAGGCCGAGAATGGCTTATTCATCATATGCTTGGTAGGTAGTATTCCAAAGATTCCAAACCCCGATGTTCACACCATTGGTCCAGCGACGGCGCAAAGGACGCATTGTCATCATGCGAGCCCGACTCGAATGGAATCAAGAAAACGAAATCAAGGCAGTTTTACAAATTGAACTCGGCAAAAGAAAATGCTCGACCTCGGGTTTATAATTATATGATTATTCACTCACATTTGTAGGGAACCAGAGAGTCGCAAAATGCCAATGCCTACATGGGTACCTGGCCCGACTATAGCTCACACGTTGATTGGGGGGCATCTTTTCCGCACCTTGGCCGCACCGCCCAAATCTAGTGTGGCCGACAACAAAGTCAGGGGCTTGAGTGGACCGAGAGATTTACTATGATGCGTCCGGCCGGTATCCACTCATTGCCCGAGTCGAGGGACCGAATGTGGTGGAATAAAAGTCTTGCATGAGGTCATTAACCTGATTAATAATTTGTATATACTACCAAGTATATAAGTATGTAGGGAAACCCCCTCAAGATGAAAATGAATACGATCATCCATAGACAGTGTTTACGACAGCGCCAATAGAGTGTATAACACAAAACCTATACACACATATATACATTTCCACACCATGTCTGCATCACGCCTATTCGAGCCCCTCAAGCTGGGCAATGTCACGCTTCAGCACCGTATCGCCATGGCCCCTCTGACCCGGTTCCGGGCAGATGAAAACCATGTGCCGCTGCCTTTTGTCAAGGAATACTACGCCCAACGCGCCTCGACCCCGGGCACCCTCATCATCTCCGAAGCGACTCTCGTCTCCAAAAAGGCCGGCGGCTACGGCCTCGTCCCCGGCATCTGGACCAAGGAGCAAATCGCCGGCTGGAAGGAAGTGACGGACGCGGTACACGCCAAGGGCTCCTTCATGTACCTGCAACTCTGGGCCCTGGGCCGCGTCGCCGACCCCAACAATGCCGCCAAGGAGGGCATCGAGATCAAGGCCCCCAGCGCGATCCCGCAGGCCGAGGGCGCCACGGTGCCCCAGGAGCTGACCCAGGACGAGATCAAGTCGTTCGTCGCCGACTATGCCCAGGCGGCCCGCAACGCCGTCGCCGCCGGCTTTGACGGCGTCGAGATCCACGGCGCCAACGGCTACCTCATTGACCAGTTCAACCAGGACACGGCCAACCAGCGCACCGACGCCTACGGCGGCAGCGTCGAGAACCGCTCCCGCTTCGCCGTCGAGGTGGCCTCGGCCGTGGTCGACGCCGTCGGCGCCGACAAGGTCGGCATCCGCCTGTCGCCCTACTCGACGTTCCAGGGCATGCGCATGGCCGACCCCATCCCCCAGTTTACCGACCTGGCCCGCAAGCTCAAGGCCCTCGGGCTCGCCTACCTGCACTTGGTCGAGGCCCGCATCTCGGGCAACGCCACGATAGAGACCACGGAAAAGGTCGACTTTCTCATCGACGAGTGGGACAATGTGTCGCCCGTGCTCATTGCCGGCGGCTTCACGCCCGAGAGCGCCAAGCGCGCCGTCGACGACGAGTACAAGGGCAAGGACGTCGTCATCGTCTTTGGGCGCCACTTTATTTCCACGCCCGACCTGCCCTTCCGCGTCCAAAAGGGCATCGAGCTGACCCCGTACGACCGCAACAAGTTTTACAATGCCGGAGAGGAGGAGGGCTACATTACCTGGCCGTTCAGTGAGGAGTTCCAGAGCCAGCAAAACGCCAAGATTTAGAGTGACGATATATACCCCATGATGTACATATTTCTTTTATAAGTTCCTCAGAGATGATAGATCACGACAGACATA